>NC_020491.1:22206192-22210619 GCF_000184155.1 Fragaria vesca subsp. vesca
ATGAATGAATGCGTGGCTCCGGGATCAATTAAGTAAAAGCAGGCTGACCAAAAATTAATAACGTACCAATGATGACATCTAGAGAAGTACGACCCTCCTGCTGGGTCATAGCATGCAGTCTAGCGCGAGTCATGGGACGTCCACGCTGACCACTTCCCCGCTGAGAGCCACCTCTGACCGAAGCACTGCCCTGGGCACCACTACTAGAGCCTCCAGCCGAAGACTGACCAACAGGCTGAGTAGGGGTGGGAGTGGTCCTCTGAGCCAACAATGGACAATCTCTCCTGAAGTGGTCCTGACCACCACACTCAAAGCACCCAGAAAATTGCTGCTGCTGCCCATATGAAAAAGTCTGGCTACCGGATGACCCACCATGGAAACTGCCACCCGAACCATACTACCTAGACTGCTGCCTACCCAACTGACTCCTAGCAGGTCTCTTGTGACGTCCTCTAACCCTGAACCGAGAATTAGAACCTGATCCCCCACTACTGCCACTACCAGCTGAAGAACCAGAAGCGGATGATGAAGCAGCTTTCTTGGATGGACCCTGACTGGGGCCACCGAAATCTCGTGGCCGAGCACTATAAATCCCCATAGACTCAATGGCCATGGCTGCATGAACAGCTTCAGGGAAAGTCGGGTAATAAACACCCGTCATCTTATCTGCAAACACTCCACCAAGTGCCCCAAGAAAAGAGTCTTAAACTGCTCCCACGACATATTCAGAGCATCCTCAACATTCCTGCTAGCGAGCGACCACCAGTGATGTGCTGAATCATCCAGGAAAGTCACTGCCATCTTCACCTTCCTTTCTTCTGGCAAATCTGTGCTCGCAAAAGCCTTTTCCATTTTGTCTACCCAAGTATAAGCATCAAGGGGTCCCTTGGCACCCTTGAACTCTCTTGCTCCAGCCTCATAAACTTCTCTCCTCTTCACTGTATGAGGGTGTGGAGCTCGATCTATAACATCCCTCAGCATATTTCCAATATCATCAACCAGTCCCCTGACCTCATTGCCCTCATCGGCATTGGTCGAAGTAGCCACATGGGGTTGCCGTAGGCGCCTAGGAGGCATAGTACCTGAGGAAGAAGAAATTTAGTAGTCCATAAACAAGACTAACACAACAATCATATATACCCAATAACACATAGCATCAAAAGCATAAAATGCCAATGCATCCGCCGCGGTCGGATCATCACTCTATAGACACTACGTGCTACTTAGGCAAATATGATAGTGACAAGGAAGCAGGAAAAGGAAACCTATAGCTCTGATACCAACTGACACGACCCACCCCGAATTTCACCCTGAAACCCGGAGTAAGTCGTGCGGGGACCACCTCCAAGGAAAATTTACTGAAAAGATTGAGAAAATCTCCCTTGCGGATGGACAACCCTAACTCGAAAATTCCAAATTACACTCTTAATACAACACGTCCAAACATCACATAATTATCCTTCAGAAATTCTACACATAATATACAATAATCTCAAAGTATTCAGAGCTACTAAACACTAGCGGAAGCAAGAAAACATGAGTAGGTTGAACAGGTAACCTACTGACGAAAACTGGTAGAAATGCGGGTGACTATGCCTCGCCTCCTACTAGATCCAACCCGAAGTCTGCAAACTGGGCAATTTAAAACGAAGGGCCCAGGAGAAAACATTTAATAACGTTAGAGTGAGTGGACAAAAATAAAATAATAAATAAAATATTTATGTTTCCCCAAATTAATTTCTAAAGAAAAATCGAATGCATGCGCAAGCGATAAAACTTTTATCTCATAAAATATCGAGCCTCTCAGACTCTATAATATATGTATGTATTTACACTCGTCCATACTCCCTATATAAATTCATGGGTCTATATAGGGCTACTACGCTCACGTCCAACGCTCACGTCACGCCTTAATGCGGTGCTACACTACGCCATCAAGGTGGACAGACGGGTGTATAAATATGTGTCTATACCCCCTATATGAATTAAACACTCAAATAGGGCTACTACGCTCACGTCACACCATAACGCGGCTATATGCTACGCCATTAAGGTGGACAGACACATATGGCTAGCTAGCATTTTATATACATACTCTCTCATAAATACATATTTATATCCACCGAAAATCCCATTTTCGGTAACTCTCCAAGAGAAATAAAATCGTCAAAATAAAATGACGTCAAAATATTCCGCAACATTAATTGTTCAATCATGAACTATAGCATGCATTTATTTAAAATAAACGTCCACTCACAAATTAGGTCTAAGCCTGATGTTGATCTGGGGCCTCGTCTCCTCGAGCCTCCTCACGTCCTGTTCCAAATATAATATTAATTTCCCAACTAACAATCCAATATTTAATGAAAATAGGCAAAATTACCCGAGAGCCATAAATACGCTCATCATTGCCTAACTTCGATATTCTTAAATCGGAACGATCCGAACTTAAATATCATCCTCGACAGTCGTAAATACAACCTCCCCAAAATATGACTTAAATCCTACGGCCGGATTCTACATTAATTAACCGCCAAAAATACCAAACTTCGGAAATTCACAAACCTATCCAAATCTCATCCAAAAATTTCATAAATCACATCAATATAATCCCCTTAATATTCCACATTTAAAACCCTAAAAGTCTCCTAAACCGGCGGCGGCGGCGCCGGCAGCGGCGGCCGGAGGCCAATCCCGGCGACTAGCACAAACACCAATTCCAAGCCTAACTAGGGTAATCGACTAAAAACATCCTAAAAGCCCTAGAAATTTCAACTCCATATTTCTCCTTACCTAGCTCAAGAGAGGGTGAGTCCCTTCAGGGCAAGGCTGCTGGGTTGGAGGGCTACAAAACCGTACCAAGCTTGCCGGATGGGTGGCCGGAGGAGGGAGTTCCGGCGAAAAGCTTCCCGGCGTCTCCGGCGAGTTTTCTCTTCTTCCGGCGGGCTAACGGCTCGGGGGCTAGGCCGGGGAGGGAGAGGAGGAGATGGGGGTCCGAACTGGGGTGGAGCGGCGGCAACTGGTGGCCGGACGGCAGCAGGAGGACAGCTGGAAAACCGGCAGCGGGAGGAGGAAAAATTCGGGAAGAGAAAGAGAGAAGAAGAGAAAGAGAGGAAATGGGTTGGGCCTCTCCAACCGGTCCAACTCCACTAATATACCCAACTCCCACAAAATAAAACACCCCGAAAAAATAATATCCGATTAAAAATTACCTTTTACTAGCTAAAATTTACTATTTTTACCGTCGTCGAAATTTTCTCCTACGAATAATCCTCCGCACATTATCGTCCCCGAAACCTCTCTAAGGACCAATTAAACTATTAACTCAATGACGAAGACGGTAAAATTCTTATTATAATCCGCATAACTCTTCTGCCTACTTTGAGTAGTCTTGAGTCTTTCTCTAACCACTTTAATCTTCTCATTCGTAACATGTATTAACTCTGGGCCACAAAGCTCTTTTTCCCCCACTTCATTCCAACACAAAGGCGTACGACACTGCCTCCCATAAAGAGCCTCAAAGGGAGCCATACCAATGCTAGAATGATAGCTATTATTATAGGCAAATTCCATCAAAGATAGGTTTTTATCCCAACTCCCTCTGAACTGCATGGCACAAGCCCTCAACATATCCTCCAAAGTCTGAATAGTCCTCTAGGACTGCCCATCAGTCTGAGGATGAAAAACAGTGCTGAAGAGTAATTGGGTACCTAAAACTGCCTGAAGAGCTCCCCAGAATTTAGAAGCAACTCGAGGATCCCGATCTGACACTATTGATACAGGAACACCATGAAGCCTCACAATTTCATTCACATAAAGCTCCGCCAATTTATCCAATTTATACTTCTTTCCCACTGGCAAGAAATGTGCAGACTTGGTGAGTGTCACATCCCGACCCTTATATTTTTACCTTATTTACTAGCGTGATTATAATAAGAATTTTACCGTCCCCGTCATTGAGTTAATAGTTTAATTGGTCCCTAGAGGTATTTTTAAGAGATAATTAGTTTCGGGGAATTGTTCGTGGGAGAAAATATGACGACGGTAAAAATGGTAAATTTTAGCTAGTAAAAGGTAATTTTTATTCGGGTATTATTTTTCGAGGTGTTTTATTTTTGGGTTTGGGTTGTTTAAAAGGATGGACCGGTTTGGGGTGTGAGGCCCAAACCCAGTTTTTTTTTCTTCTTTCTTTTTCTTCCTCTCTTCTTCCCGGTTTCCTCCCGAGCCTCTCCCCCGCCGGAAACTTCTCGCCGCCCGACCGCCTCCGTCCGGCCGCCCCAGACCGCCGCACCGGTCCCAATCGATAGGTTAGTGGATGGTCAGCAAAATGGTAAATTTTAGCTAGTAAAGATGGTTCGTGTTCCGCTTCTTTGTGAGTTGCGAGCTACAGGGAGTGGGATTTTGTCAGTGGATGAGGTTGGTGCTTT
>NC_020491.1:22210639-22211909 GCF_000184155.1 Fragaria vesca subsp. vesca
CTCTACTCNCTNTCTNTCTCTCTCTCTCTCTCTCTCTCTCTCTCTCTCTCTCTCTCTCTCTCTCTCTCTCTCTATTTTGTTTTAAGCTTTCCGGCCAGGCCGCCGAAATTACTAACGAATATTAAAGATTCAATTTGAAGTCGCTGCATGTTTTTAGTTGGTCAGTTTAAGTACTAGTTCAACACTAGTTAATATCGAACTCCTTTGGCATATCTAGTCTCATAATCACATGGCATCTCTGACCAGACAGTTAGTTCAAACTAGCTAATAATTAAAGTACTGTATAACTACTGTAGCCTAAGACTGCCGTATAACTCCTATAATTAATATGAAGCCGTCTTGTTTTTCCTATTTAATTTGCAGGTAGCATATCTTCTTCTTGCCTTCTGATTCTTCTTTTTTACTGCTTAGTCTTCATAGATCATTAGCATATATATCTTGTTGTTGTTGTTGCTGTTGAAGAGATCGATGGGTATGAAGCGTTCATATTTCTTAGGGTTCATCCGCATTTTTTGAACCAACACATAATCAAATTTAACCATAATCAATAATCATCGTTCATGATAATGGTGGCTCCTTGCTATTATAATATTTATTATAGAGGGCGGATCCGTGACATACAAAATTATAACCAAAATTATAACCAGAATATGGTCCATTAGATTTAATAGCAATTAACGGCTGAGATACATTACTAAAACTAAATCATTTTCTTTTATTCTCATTTTCTTTTAATCAATTTAAGATTCCTATCTATTAAATACATAATCATAATTGATTATAACTATTCTGATATGGAATACAATCAAAAGACTTATTGGTTTCCTATTGAAACTCATCTATTAGAAAGGAAAAACTTATTACTCAATTATGAGATCTTATTGCTGTTTGAATTGTGAAAATACTTCTTGTCATTGTTGCAAAAAAGAAAAAAAATTAAACTCAACGTACAAACAATTAAAATGAAAGTCAATTGGTATATCAAAGTGCTTGATTATCTATAGGGACGCAGCTCCAGAGTCCAAAGCCTATCAGTAGGTCTTCCAAGCAATTTTGGTCCATTCCCACACATCCTATAAAGAAGATTAAAGCACATTAGTTCTCAACGATGTTAACACAAGTATCATGAATTTCTACCAATTGTTCTACTAACACAACATTTTATTTTTCACTTCAGTAGAATCAGACACATAGTAATGAAAAAGGTTACTTACAAGTTATACGTAGGTCATTGAATCTTTCTTTCTGAATTCAGAGAGCAAGTTTTCTT
>NC_020491.1:22211929-22214837 GCF_000184155.1 Fragaria vesca subsp. vesca
CCAAAAAGAAATGAAGAGTTGAAGAGTGAGATTATGGAGGAAGCTCATAGCTCTGCATATGCTGCTCATCCGGGTAGCACAAAAATGTATCGGATTTTGAAGGATTATTATTGGTGGCCAAACATGAAGAGGGAAATTGCAGCTTATGTGAGTAGATGTCTGATTTGTCAGCAAGTCAAGGCTGAAAGGCAGAAGCCTTCTGGGTTGCTGGAGCCGTTGCCTATTCCAGTGTGGAAGTGGGACCACATCACCATGGATTTTGTTTTTAGCTTACCTCGTACCCGTGATGGGCATGACGGTATTTGGGTGATTGTGGATAGACTCACCAAGTCTGCACATTTCTTGCCAGTGGGAAAGAAGTATAAATTGGATAAATTGGCGGAGCTTTATGTGAATGAAATTGTGAGGCTTCATGGTGTTCCTGAATCAATAGTGTCAGATCGGGATCCTCGATTTGCTTTTAAATTTTGGGGAGCTCTTCAGGCAGCTTTAGGTACCCAATTACTCTTCAGTACTGCTTTTCATCCTCAGACTGATGGGCAGTCCGAGAGGACTATTCAGACTTTGGAGGATATGTTGAGGGCTGGTGCCATGCAGTTCAGAGGTAGTTGGGATAAAAACCTATCTTTGATGGAATTTGCCTATAATAATAGCTATCATTCTAGCATTGGTATGGCGCCCTTTGAAGCTCTTTATGGGAGGCAGTGTCGTACGCCTTTGTGTTGGAATGAAGTGGGGGAAAAAGAGCTTTGTGGCCCGGAGTTAATCCATGTTACGAATGAGAAGATTAAAGTGGTTAGAGATAGACTCAAGACTGCTCAAAGTAGGCAGAAGAGTTATGCGGATATTCGTAGGAGAGATCTTGAATTTCAAGTGGGTGATTGGGTGTTCCTGAAATTATCTCCTTGGAAAGGGGTTGTGCGCTTCGGGAAGCGTGGGAAGCTTAGCCCGAGGTATATTAGCCCTTATGAGATAATACAGCAAGTTGGCTCACTTGCTTATCGATTAGCCTTGCCTCCAGAGTTAGCTAGGATACATAATGTGTTTCATGTATCCATGCTTCGCAAGTATATTGCCGATCCTTCTCATGTGCTGCAAGAGCAGCCGATTAGTTTGACGAGAGACTTGTCCTATGAAGAGGAACCGGTTCAGATTCTCGACCGAAAGGAGCAAGTGCTTAGGAACAAGACAATCCCGCTTGTCAAGGTGCTTTGGAGGAGTCATCAAGTAGAAGAAGCTACTTGGGAATCAGAGGAGCAAATGATGCAGCAGTATCCCTATATCTTCGGATGTCAGGTACGTAAATTTCGAGGACGAAATTTTTATAAGGAGGGGAGAATTGTCACATCCCGACCCTTATATTTTTACCTTATTTACTAGCGTGATTATAATAAGAATTTTACCGTCCCCGTCATTGAGTTAATAGTTTAATTGGTCCCTAGAGGTATTTTTAAGAGATAATTAGTTTCGGGGAATTGTTCGTGGGAGAAAATATGACGACGGTAAAAATTGTAAATTTTAGCTAGTAAAAGGTAATTTTTATTCGGATATTATTTTTCGAGGTGTTTTATTTTTGGGTTTGGGTTGTTTAAAAGGATGGACCGGTTTGGGGTGTGAGGCCCAAACCCAGTTTTTTTTTCTTCTTTCTTTTTCTTCCTCTCTTCTTCCCGGTTTCCTCCCGAGCCTCTGCCCCGCCGGAAACTTCTCGCCGCCCGACCGCCGCCGTCCGGCCGCCCCAGACCGCCGCACCGGTCCCAATCGATCGGTCTCCGACCCAGCTATCTTCCAGGACCGGTGACAGCCCCCCTAGCGCCGCCGTGAGAGAGCGGTGCCGCCCGAAAGGTTAGGCTGCCCCGAACTTCCGGTCGCCGGAACTCCCTCCTCCGGCCACCAATCGGGGCAAGCTTGGTACGGTTTTATAGCCCTCCTCCCGTGCAGCAACCCCTCCAATCAGCCTACTCCCTCTTGAGCTAGGTAAGGAGAAATGTGGAGTTGAAATTTCTAGGGCTTTTAGGATGTTTTTGTTCGATTAGCATAGTTAGGCTTGGAATTGGGTGATGTGTTGGTCAGGAAAGTTGTAGAGCATGATGAGGAGATTATTTTGTCAAAATTTCATAGGTTTTGGAAGTCGCCGGAATTGGCCTCCGGCCGCCGCCGCCGGTTAAGAGATTTTTAGGGTTTTAAGTGTGGAATATTAAGGGGAGTATATTGATGTGATTTATGGAATTTTTGGATGAGATTTGGATAGGTTTGTGAATTTCTGAAGTTTGGTATTTTTGGCGGTTAATTAATGTAGAATCCGGCCGTAGGATTTAAGTCGTATTTTAGGGAGGTTGTATTTACGACTGTTGAGTATGATATTTAAGTTCGGATCGTTCCGATTTAAGAATATCGAAGTTAGGCGAGAATGAGCGTGGTTACGGCTCATAATTATTTTGCCTATTTTTGAGTACGTTCTGGATTTTCGGTTGAGAAATTAATTTTATATTTGGAACAAGACGTGAGGAGGCTCGAGCAGACGAGGCCCCAGATCGACATCAGGCTTAGACCTAATTTGTGAGTGGACGTTTATTTTAAATAAATGCATGCTATAGTTCATGGTTGAACAATTAATGTTGCGGAATATTTTAACGTTATTTTAATTTGACGATTTTTATTTCTCTTGGAGAGTTACCGAAAATGGGATTTTCGGTGGATATAAATATGTATTTATGAGAGAGTATGTATATAAATGCTAGCTAGCCATATGTGTCTGTTCACCTTAATGGCGTAGCATATAGCCGCATTATGGTGTGACGTGAGCGTTGGACGTAAGTGTAGTAGCCCTATTTGAGTGTTTAATTCATATAGGGGGTATGGACACATATTTATACACCCGTCTGTCCACCTTGATGGCGTAGTGTAGCAC
>NC_020491.1:22214857-22216073 GCF_000184155.1 Fragaria vesca subsp. vesca
ATTTCTGCCAGTTTTCGTCAGTAGGTTACCTGTTCAACCTACTCGTGTTTTCTTGCTTCCGCTAGTGTTTAGGAGCTCTGAATACTTTGGGATTATTGTATTTTATTTGTAGAATTTCTGAAAGTTAATTATGTCATGTTTGGACGTGTTGAATTAAGAGTGTAACTTGGAATTTTCGAGTTAGGGTTGTCCATCTGCAAGGGAGATTTTCTTAATCTTTTCAGTAAATTTTCCTTGGAGGTGGTCCCTGCACGACTTACTCCGGGTTTCAGGGTGAAATTCGGGGTGGGTCGTGTCAGTGAGTCTATCCACAATCACCCAAATACCGTCTTGCTCATCACGGGTACGAGGTAAACTAAAAACAAAATCCATGGGTGATGTGGTCCCACTTCCACACTGGAATAGGCAACGGCTCAAGCAATCCAGAAGGCTTCTGCCTTTCAGCTTTTACTTGCTGACAAACCAGACATCTACTCACATAAGCTGCAATTTCCCTCTTTATGTTTGGCCATTAATAATAATCCTTCAAAATCCGATACATTTTTGTGCGACCCGGATGAGCAGCATATGCAAAGCTATGAGCTTCCTCCATAATCTCACTCTTCAAGTCTTCATTTCTTTTTGGAACACATAGCCGCTTTTTAACCAATAGAGTCCCATCTCTTCTAACTGAAAAATGATCGGCTGCGGCTCCATTCGAAGCTCTTTCCATCAATCGAACTATGGAAGAATCATTATACTGTGCTTCCCGCACTCTATCAACCAAAACTGGCCTCACATGAAAACTGGCTATCAAAGCACCAACCTTATCCACTGACAAATCCACTCCTGTAGCTCGCAACTCACAAAGAAGCGGAACACGAACCATCTTTATATGAGATAAAGATATGGAGGGATTTCGACTAAGAGCATCAGCTACCACATTAGCTTTTCCAGGATGATGCTCAATAGTGCAATCATAATCACTGATTAACTCCATCCATCTTCTCTGTCTCATATTAAGCTCTCTTTGAGTGAACACATACCGAAGACTCTTGTGATCGGTAAATATCTGACACTTGGCTCCATAAAGATAGTGTCTCCACAACTTGAGAGCAAAAACTACCGCTGCAAGCTCCAGATCATGAGTAGGATAATTCCCCTCATGCGGTTTCAATTGCCTAGAAGCGTAGGCAATAACTCGATCATGCTGCATCAAAACTCCACCTAGACCACG
>NC_020491.1:22223019-22224054 GCF_000184155.1 Fragaria vesca subsp. vesca
ATAAATTGAATGAGATATGAAAATGATAAGTTGACGGTTCTTTGGACAAGGATTTCCCTCACTATGGGAAATATGACTACTAATTCTTTAACTACTAACTAATATTTCTGTTTATTTAAAGTACATTTACTTTATTGCACTTTTACTTTCAAGTTTATTAAATTGCTTATCTTGTGCATACCTTAAGTTACTGACCATTTTTAAAGTATATTGATGAACGCTTATATATGTACTTTATTGGTCTTGAAGTAATTGTCTTACTTACTAAAGTTTGCTATATTTTATTGACGTAATTATATTTGGAGATGTGAAGCCGGGTGATTAGTACTACCCCGTGCTTAAGTGAATTACTGGTAAAAGTGTTTTGTGATTTGTGATTTGTGGAGTTAGCCTGGGCCCTAGTCCCTACAGATAGTGCACTATTATACTCATAGGAAGAAAGTGTCGACCTTGAGTATACATACTCTGGTATTGTCCTTGGTATGCTGCGGCTTATCCGTGCTTTGGTATAGTGGACCTAGCATGTGATCTTTGTGATTTATTACCAGTTTCCTAAACATTCACATGGATAAATTTATTCACGCTTGTATATGTGTGTGTGTGACACGACCCACCCCGAATTTCACCCTGAAACCCAGAGTAAGTCGTGCGGGGACCACCTCCAAGGAAAATTTACTGAAAAGATTAAGAAAATCTCCCTTGCAGATGGACAACCCTAACTCGAAAATTTCATATTACACTCTTAATTTAACGCTTCTGAACATCACATAATATACAAAAATTCTAAAGTATTCAGAGCTACTAAACACAAGCGGAAGCAAGAAAACACGAGTAGGTTGAACAGGTAACTTACTGATGAAACCTGGCAGAAATGCGGGTGACTATGCCTCGTCTCCTACTAGATCCAACCCGAACTCTGCAGACTGGACAATTTAAAACGAAGGGCCCAGGGGAAAACATTTAATAACGTTAGAGTGAGTGGACAAAAATAAAATAATAAATAAAATATTTATGTTTCCCCAAATTAATTTCTAA
>NC_020491.1:22225910-22257292 GCF_000184155.1 Fragaria vesca subsp. vesca
ACACCACTTATAACCCAACTCAAAAATAAAAACACCCCGAAAAATAATACCCGAATAAAAATTACCTTTTACTAGCTAAAATTTACCATTTTTACCGTCGTCGTATTTTCCTCATACGAATAATCCTCCGCACATAATCGTCCCCGAAACCCCTCTAGGGACCAATTAAACTATTTACTCAATGATCGAGACGGTAAAATTCTTATTATAATCACGCTAGTAAATAAGGTAAAAATATAAGGGTCGGGATGTGACAGTGTGTGTGTGTGTGCGCATAAATAAGAATCAGTATGAACAAATCAAAATGATTCTTGGTACATTTTTACTTAGTTGTGTTTATTTATGGTTTCTTATAAGACACATTATTATAAGAATGTAAGTTGTACTTACTGGGTCTGTGTTACTCATGATGCTACACATTATTGTTTTCAGGTAACGAATAGATGCTTGGGGAATAGGATGAACCTACTAAATAAAAGAATGTTTTCTGTTGCTATTTTGAGAATAAATGTAATGTTTTATATACTCTTGCTAAAATTTTCGTATTGTAAAATATTTGGTATTGTAAATTATTAATGCTTTCGCTTTCTAATAAAAGTATTATTCAGACATATATATTTCTTCTTCTAATAAATTATTTGAGAAAATTTTATTTGTTTCAACTCATGTCGCAAATTCGGGCACCATATTTCCATATAATAATGGTCTCGGTTTAGGGGCGTGACACACAAGAACCATTGTAGGTTGTCAAATCTAACCTCACTATAAAATCTTGCTCATGTTCTCCAAGTCTTTTTTTCACCAAATACGAGGGCCATTCATTATCACGATCTCTTTCTTCAACCTTGTAGTGATTAATTCGAGTCCATTCCCACTTGAATTTGTTGAAAACATTTCTCGTATACAACTTTGCCGCATTTTTCAAGAGGAACTCATCATCATTCACAATACAAAACTTGTGCTCTGTTTCAAAATCTTCGTCAGTTTCATTATCTATAATCCTCTTCAGTGCTTGATCATATTTGACAACAAACTCCCTAAGATTCGTTGTTGAAGTAACAAATCCATCAAAAAACGAATTAATCCCCTCACTACGTCCAGTAGTATTCATTCCAGCAAAAAATGTTCCACGATTATAAACCGGCACCTAAGAAGCTCGTATCTCATAAAGACTTTTTAGCCAATCATTTTCTTCTAATCCATTTTCTTTCATCAGAGCTTTCCACTTCTCTTCAAAATCTTCAGTCTTATATGTGAACTGAATACATCTCTTCATCTCCTTCTTGAATTTCGATTTCTTATAGTAAACATGGGACAACTTCTCAACAAACTTCTTCTTGATATGCCAAAGGCATAAACGATAACGAGTGTTTGGAAATATCTTGGCAATGGCTCCCTTCATGGCTAAGTCTTGATCGGTAATAATGGAAACGGGTGGACGACCTCCCATTGCTTCTAACCACATCTCAAATAACCAGACAAATGTTGCCTTTGTCTCATCTTGTAGAAGTGCACAACCAAATTGTATTGACTGCCAATGGTGGTTTACTCCTGTGAATGGCGCAAACGGCATATCATACTTGTTTGTCCTATACGTTGTGTCGAAAGTGACCACATCTCCAAAGTATTCATATGATATACGTGAGCGAGGGTCGACCCAAAAAAATTAGGGTCTGTTCGGTATCGTATTTAAAACCATTTCTAAAAATTATATTTGAAAAATGAAAATGAGGAAACGAATTTATAATTTTAAGATTTTGAGAGCATGTCCGGTAGCTATTTCTTCGAAATCGAATTTGAACAATTAATGCTATTCCAAACCAAATAAAATATTTATAAACAATGCAATCCAAAGAAAACCCCACTACGACACTACCACTGTTCTTTATTCTTCCTCTCTCAATTTTGTCTTGCTCACTGTATCTCAGTTCTAAAGATGGAGATTATTCAAACCAGAGCTTCTTCTTTGCAGCTCTTCAAGCTTTTATATGGGCAATTTCAAAAATAGGTGCATGTTTATAATACAACTCCCCACAGAATCATTGACGAAACATCTTCTCCATAATATATATGAATTAATTGGGTGTAAGTTGCTGCAAAATATAAAAATCAAGCAGGTCCATCCATGGGGGATCTACATATTTAGCAACCAATCTATGCATATTCATACAACCCAAATATGTTTGCTTGTAGATCTTAAAAGTAAAAAGGAAGATATGATATAGAAGTGCGCTGATTTGCAGAGATTAGACTTGTAGAGAAAGAGAGGAAGGAAGAAGATGGCAGCTATTGAAATGAGCCCAGTCTATCGCGCCTTTTATCAATTCATCTCCGTGTTTTCGAAAACGGTGAAAACATCAATTTGATGTTTTCAAATTTACAGAGTAATTGGGTTATCGTTTTAGGAAAACCATTTTCCGTATTTTCCTAATCAAAGCCACCAAACACATATTCACCTGTTTTTGGTTTTTGAAAACGGAAAACTCATTTTGAAATCCCTTACCGAACGGGCCCCTAGTTGCCCTTCCATCTTCGTCGCATTGGATTGCATAAAAAAATTGGGGATTCTCAGCTTGCTTTTTTCTAAAGTAAGTGAGGACTGACTGAGCATCTCCTCCATCCAATTGTCTATAACGAATACTTTTTAAATGGTTATAACCAGTGGCGTAGCCAGAATTTATTTATAGGAGGGTCAAAAGTTAAGTGGATATTAGAATAATTCTTTCCTGCACGACTTGGAGTTGATTTAAAATCACATAGATCACTATGGATCAATCCAAGTACTTCGTTTGATTTCTCAACAGATTTATAAGAATGCGTTGCATATTTTGATTCTATGCAGACCTCACATTTATTCTTATCAGCATTATTAGGATTGTATTTTGGTAACAATCCTAAATTCATCATTCTATGTAGAGAGCGATAGTTAACATGGCCTAGCCTTGCATGCCATAAATCACTTGAGTCAAGTAAGTAGATAGAAGCAGTGCTATTGCCTGCATTAATATTATTAACAGGTAGTACATTCAGTTTGAAAAGACCCTCAGCAAGGTAGCCTTTTCCTACATACATCCCACCTTTGGTGAGTACAAACTTATCAGACTCAAACACAAGCTTAAAACCTTTGTTGCTAAGAAGAGAGCCAGAAATCAGATTCTTTCTAATCTCAGGCACATGAAGCACGTTGGTGAGTGCCAGTTCCTTTCCAGAAGTAAGTTTCAGAATCACTTTTCCTTTCCCTTCAACTGCAGCAGTGCTAGCATTGCCCATGTAGAGATTTTCTCCACCAGATCCTTGTTCATATGTAGCAAACAGACTTTTATCAGCACACACATGCCTTGATGCACCTGTGTCAACCCACCATTCATTGGCATTGGTCATTAGATTGACCTCAGATACAACAGCAACAAAATGATTTTCTGCTATGTTTGCTTGGTTGGTATTTTCAGCAGACCCTTCCTTTTTGTGGCGGCAGTCCTTGGCTCTATGGCCTGGTTTTCCACACACCCAACATCCACCTTGAACCTTCTTCTTGAAGGTAGCAGCCTTTGGTGTAGTAAATGCTTTCTTTGCAGCTTTTCCCTTCTTGTTATTCTGGAAGAATTTAGGCTTGGAGGTACTTCCTTCAATCACATTTGCCTTTGCTTCCATAGAGGAAAAATCAGACCTCTCATTCTTACGATTTTCTTCTTCCACACGAAGCTTGAGAATTAATTGCTCAAGATTCATGTTTTCAGATAAGTGCTTAAGATAAATCTTAAAATCTTTCCAAGATGGAGGCAACTTTTCAATAATAGAAGCAACAAGAAAAGTCTCATTCAACCCCATACCTTCATCTCTTAATTCATGAGCAGTAACTTGGAGTTCCTCCACTTGTTTCACCACAGAATAGGTGTCACTCATCCTGAAGTTCAAGAATTTTCCCACAATGAACTTCTTGGCACTTGCAACTTCAGACTTGTACTTCTTGTTCAAAGAATCCCATAGCTCTTTAGGAGTCTTAAATGACAGATAAACATCATATAGAGAATCATCCAAGGCATTCAGTATATAATTCTTGCACAAAAACTCGTTTTGAGTCCATGCCTCCACAGCCTTTATAGTTTCATCAGGAATATCACCTTTAGCAGGTAAATCTGGTCCTTCAAAAGTTAAACATTGTGCCAAGTTCAATGTTGTTAGATAAAACATCTTTTGCTGCCATCTTTTGAAGTCCACACCTTTGAACACAAAAGGCTTCTCAATGTGGTTCTTCACACCAGCAACAGCAGCAGGTTGATCCATCTTTCAATTTCAAAACAAATCAAATTCTGTCTTAGATTGTTAGAAATTATATACAGATCAACCACAATTACAGTAATATAAATATGATTCGTGATACAAATAAGATCAACTTTATTTTATATTTAAGAACAGGAGCAGCATCACTGAAACCAAATTGCTTTGAATACAAAATACTAACTTGATTGATGATAGAGGCTTGCTTGCAGCAATCTCCTAAGACAGAATTTCGCCCCTACTGTAATGCACGTAGTTTCTTGGACGTCTATCTTGCAGGATGCAACTATCGAATTTTGTTTATGCACTTTTAACAAAATTCCTGGCAAACTGTATTTGTGTTTCTTAGAAAATATTAGGGGAAGAGGAGAAGGATTTCTTATTCTTGATTTGTTTGGCTGCTCGTCTTTTATAGACTATAAACAGAACAATTGCGATGCTTCGGTAGAACTGAACAGTTGCAATGGTTTGTTTAAAACCAAACTCTTCCAACAGACATATCTGTTGGAAAATAAAATCCAGATAAAAGGAAAAACAGTTTTCGGATTTGTATTTATAAGAACCCAAGGCCCATATAAGTATTTATATATATATATATATATATATATATCTCACTCAAAAGCCTATTAACACATATGTCAAGTGTGTACATATAAAGGCTAACATCAAAACTATTTTTTCAATGTGGGAGACTCCCACATTTTCCAACAAACTGCTGCAGTAGATAATTGTGCTGGTGTAGTAGATACAAAATGTGATTCTATATTTTCTTCCGGTAAAAAATTACCAACTAGTTTAATAAGGTTTTGCCCAAAAATTTATATATTAAAAAAACAAAAATCATGGTGTAAGTTTTTGTCGCATGGGTGGGGAAAGTCTGGTCCAAAGTAAGACTATACTTGAAAGACAATACAAAAGATAATTAATTAATATTTTAAAACAATTGGTGGCAGAATCGGGCAGTATTTATATAAAGTATAATATATATTTGCCCCAGCCAATCAACAGCTACCAAAGAAAAACAGCTGCGCCTGAAATGTCAGAGGGTTCAATTGAACCCTCTCGCCCCATTGTAGCTACGCCCCTGGTTATAACAATCTCTCTTGTTAAAACCAATATGAGCACCACCAAGGATTGAGTGAACTTTTGCAATCGGCAAGTTTTCTTTATAGAATATTTCAGTCATACTCCTAGCTGCTTTGGGCATATATTTATTTGACTTCATCTTCATTCTTCTTGCTGGAGTAACAACTTTGTGATTATGAAAGTCCTTAAAAACAGATACTCTCCATTTGTTCGACCACTTCTCATGAATTACTCGCATGGTAGCTTTGCACCTACATTTTGCAGTAGAACAATTTTTGTCTGCTGCTTTCTTTGTATTAACATCCCCACTTTTCTCTACATTGACATCCCCATTTTCATTCTCATTCTCATTATCACATATCTCTTTTTGATGGTCTTTTTTCCACCCCTCATTTAGTTTTTTCTTCCGTATATATTTTCCTTGATGTGCACAAACGAATCGACAACTAGTCACCTCATCAGAATGTGATCTTGTCTTGACTGAACATTGAGTACGAATCCAAAAGCCTTCTTGCCGACCATATTCTTCATAATACTTTCTTGCTTCTTCAATTGATTCAAAAAGCATACCTAAATATGGGGCTTCTAAATGTTCGACTCTCCTTATTGGAGTATTCATTTCACCATCCTCTACTTCAGATGTGTTTGCTACCTGTAAAGCATAATCATGCTCATAGAATGAATATAGAACCCACGTACTCGATAATAAAAAAAGTGATCATGCATGTCTAGTGATTATGAAAACAAAGAAGAAGAAAAAATTACGTACCGGAGACATGCATTGAGAAGGGGATGAATCTTCATTGAAGTCTGTCATTTTATGAAAAAGCTAGTTGAGAAAGAGGTAGAGAGATGATAAAATTTAGTTGATTTTCACCATGCTAAGCGATTACAATGCCCAAATGAATAAGATATATATATATATATATATATATTTTTTTTTTTCTCTTTCTAATAGATGAGTTTCAATAGGAAACCAATAAGTCTTTTGATTGTATTCCATATCAGAATAGTTATAATTAATTCTGATTATGTATTTAATATATAGAAATCTTAAATTGATTAAAAGAAAATGAGAATAAAAGAAAATGATTTAGTTTTAGTGATGTATCTCAGCCGTTAATTGCCATTAAATCTAATAGACCATATTCTGGTTATAATTTTGGTTATAATTTTGTATGCCACGGATCCGCCCCCTTTATGAACATTTTGAGGATGTTTTTTGTTTTTTGATTTTGTTTTGTTTTTAGGAATTTCTTCATTGAAAGGTTTAGTCTTAACATTAATAAGTGATAAAGCTCTTCATATTTAACCCTCTAATAGAATTACTCAACTGATTTTTTTGTTTAATGAATAAGAGAAACATTACTATGTATCTACTTGAAGCATTTTGTTAAAAGGTAGTATAAGCATAGTAGAAGCATTTTGGGTAATTTCTTCATAATGTCAATTGCTTAGTTTAAATTTTGGGTAGAACCATCTTGATATATAATGTCATTACGTAATGACTAAACGGTACTTATTAAGATGGTTTAAATTTCTTATTGTCATGTTTGGAGTTGTTTTGATGTGTTACGGTCTTTGGAATTTACTCTCTCAACAAATAATAAGAAAAAAAAAAAAACTTGTTTACATAAAAAATAGGTCTTTCATATGTCTCTCTCCTTTTAGACTTAATGAAAATAAAATGAGTTGTGATAGTATAGGCGTGTTCGGCCAATGAACTTAATTGGCAATGTGAAGAGCAAAGATGCATTGTTTATCCTATTTATTAGTAATGAATTAAGCATATTGTTTTTTAGATTGGCTGCATATAAATTTTGTGAAGAGTATCTTTGCGTCATCATTAGTGGACAAGAAATGTCTGTCTATGCAATAAGATGGTCCTGAAGGAAGTTGAAGAAAGATTCAAAACTTATCGTAAGACTGGAAATATTGAGAATGAGTGGCAACATTATCAAATGGGTGTGCGAAGGTAATGCAAGGCTTTCTGAGCTAAAACATTTGGAGAAATTCGTATGAATGGTATACGAACTTTCACTCCTTATAAACTTTGGTATATCAAATTTTAAAAATATCATATTGGTATCTCATGTTTTCATCCCGCCCTAAGATTAGTATATATAGTCATTAAGATGACTATTTTACCCTCAGACAAAAAAGAAGATGACAAATTTTACCCCTTAAATTTCTCTTTTTTTTCTTAGTTTACTTTTTGTTTTCTTATTCCAATTTATTTATTTTGGCTTTTATATTTTACAAGAACGTAGAGAAAAATTCATCATCACTTTCTCCTAGCTAATAATCAGTTCTTCATCTCAATCATCCTTGAATGTCAACGACAACAACAAGATCCTTGAGTGTCAGCGGAAACAACAAAGATTAAACTTCTGTATGTGTCCCTTCTTCAATCTTCTTCAAGTTTATAAATATCAACCCAAATCATCAAATTCCACTACCTCTTCTAATATTTCTGGAATATGAAAACAAATAAAAACAAACTAAGAAAAAAAAAGAACTTAAGGGTAAATTGGTCATCTTAATGATTACATATACCAATCTTAGGTCGGGATGGAAACATAAGATACCGTTATGATATTTTCAAAACTTGATATACCAAAGTTTATAAGGAGTAAAAGTTCATATACCATTCACACGAAAATCACAAACATTTGTCTAAGCTTTCCCATTTGGAGATAGATATTCCGGATGCGGATAGTTCTCCAACAAATTTGTTCTCTCAAAAGTTGGAAAGATTCTATATTGCTATTGGGGATGTGGTTAGTCGGGGTAGAACCACGTTGAAACTTAGGCTTACTAAACCAATAGATTAAAGTCTAAGATTGCTGATAAAAAAGTCTGAAGAGTTATGGTTAGATGAAGAAAAGGTTAGTATTGTCCATACCTTATGTCACACCCTAATTTTTGAAGGATAATTTTCTAAATTTTTGGCATGATATAACTTAAAATATTATAATCTCAAAACCTGCTTCAAACAAATTTCAAGGAGAACTAAACTCAATGCGGGAATGTAAATGTCACATAACTCAACACGGAGTTAAATATTACATTTCCTTGTTTACATAAACTTGAAAGTCAAGAAAATGAAAAGACCCACATGAGTTTAATACTGCCTACCCCAAATATAAAATATACAGCGAATAGCAAAACCTAACAAAAAACCCTGCCACTATGCCTCCACCTCAACCCTGCTGATCCTCACCTACAGGTCTAACCCCTACACCAAGAATTGTTGCATCGGGTTGTAAACAATAAACCCGGTAAGCTAAAAAGCCCGTATGAGTAATTCTCAAAATAACACAAAACCTCCAACATCCAATTATATCACAAGAGCAATTTATATCAATAATTAAATCCACAATTCAAACACTTTTTCAAATAACATGTACCCATGAGTCCCAGGTATTAATAAATACCCCTCATGACCTACAACAACAAATTGTGTACCCATGGGTCCCAGATACCATAAGGTATCTCCCATGACCTACACCGACAAACGGACTAGAGCTCTATTCCTAACCGTAACCAATCACCCGGCTAAAAGCTTGGAACCCGGTTTGACTGTCCAATATCAAAACACAAAATAGTAAATAGCATCTTAACCGTAACCAATCACCCGATTAAAGGCTTGGAACCCGGTTTGGCTATTTATCCAACAATCACAATATCACAACATTATCATCAACAACACAAGATCACATCATAAATTATATCCTTCCACATAGATATATTTACATGAACAAATATAGATATTCCACAAGAATAATCTATCAATAATCAATAAAATTAGGATCACATGAACCTCAAAATAACACATATGGAAAACTTGTTTTATCTTACCTATGAGCCGTTGACGATTAAGCTCATATATTTTTAAAACAATTAATAGCAAAATATTAAATTCAACATCATAATCATTATAATCATCAAATGACCAAAATAAAACGTGGTTCAAAAGTGAACCTTGGTGAGATTTACTCACCTAAACAATCCCGCTGCGAATTCCACCAACAACAAGAGCAAGCCAAATCACAACTTCACAACTTCACAACTCACATAAAATCACACAATTAATACCCTTAGTAACCCAGGTACTATGGAATATCACAACACCCTTAAACTAACCCTTAGCTCAACGGAGGACAACTTTCCAAGGTCATCACACTTAACAACCCCAATAAGACTGCCTCTAATCCTCAAACCTAACTCAAACCTGAACCAAGCCTAATATCAAACTTAAAGTCCTAACTTACAAACCTTGCTCACAACCTAGAAATTCTACATCTCAACAAGCTCACAACAATAAGGGCTAGCTAAAACACAACAAACTAATCCACAAACACCGCCGGACCAACTTCCGAATTTGAGAAAACTCAAAACATCAAAGTTGTAGATTGAAGGGAGGATAACATCTTTTATACCTGACAGTTGAGCCAATTTGGCCGAAATCGGCCGGAAAACGGCTCGAAGCACCAACCCGAATTCAAAAACCAAACCTGCAAATCCGGCGCCCAAACTAGCTCTTTAGGTCACCAAAGGGGTATAAACATCTCTAGAAGAGAGAGGAGAGCAAGACTGACCTAAACTTGGCCGGAATAGCCGTCGAAATCGCTGGCTTTCCGGCGGAACAACAGCAGCTCCGCCGCTTCGTGGCGGCTTCCAGACGACGAGCAGGACTACTCCAGAAATAGGGAGGACGACTGTAGGAGTCGAACGGAACCGGTGGCGTCCGGTTTGGCGGCCGGATGAGAGAGAACTCGGCCGGAGAAGAGAGAGAGTTCGGGAGCGTTGGGAGAGAGAGAGAGAGAGAGAGAGCGTGAGCTGATTTTTGTTAGGGTTTCCAAAATAACCCACACACATTTTTCTACTTATACACTTTCCAAACCCGGAAACTAACCAGAGCAAGCTAATTATGTTTCCAGGCATGTTGTGCAATCACAACAGCAAGAAAGGCTAGAGGAGGAGGAAGGAATCACTGCATCAGATTTAGCCAATATCCTCAACGCCTTTGGGAGAACTCAAAGAGAAATGGTTGACACCATAAAGCAGTTGGTGAGCACCATTCAAGCAACAAAGCCGTCAGAGCAACCAAATAATAAAGAACAGTGGGAGAAAGTCTCTCATGAAGAGTCTGCCGTTATTAAGGAGTCTGCCGCAGCCAAAGAACCTGATCAAAGGGCTCCTTCATTTGTCACAGAAGAAGATGTTGTCGCCATGTTGGAAAAAGAGCTGCGTTGTAGCTCCGAAGATTGGAAATACACTCCTCAGCCTCCTTATCCATCAAGCATAATGCATTTGGCATATCCAAAAAATTATGAGACACCCACATTCACTTTGTTTGATGGAAGAAAGGGCAGTCCAAAAGAGCATCTAAGTCGATTTATTGACGCTCTTGGTCCTCATGCTAGCAAGCACAATCTCAGATTAAGGGAATTCTCTAAAACCCTTACTGATCGTGCATACACCTGGTACACCACGCTAGCTCCTGGTTCCATTCGCACTTGGGATGAAATGGCAGGCAAGTTCTGTAGGAAGTATTTCCAACATGAAGAAACACTAAGCTAATTTTGCCTTCAGACGACGGGTATCGTCTGATTACTTTTTTACGTGTCGTCTATCGAGCTGTCATCTGATAAGCATTTAGTCAACAGACATAATCTGTCGTCTGAGGAAGGTTAGACGACATACTGTCTGTCGTCTGTATGAATCCACGTTGGTAACACAAAAAATGAATCTATCGTTAGAAAACGTTACAATGACAGTTCTCTGTTGTTGAAAGAAGAATTAATTAGCAAATAATTTCATCCGTCTGTCGTCTCAAATTTATTCTAACGTCACTTATATGACGTCAGAATGGCTTTTTTTATCTATCCTCTTAATTTATCCGTCGTCTGTATTCTAGTACTACTATGTTTTTTTGTCGTTACAATAGTTTAAAACCTCAAAACTCAGACGATATACACTATATATTGTCTTCTTTTACTTTAAGACGACATATAAAAGTCATTTGAAAGATGTAAGACGTCAAAGTTCATGGGATATATGTTGTCTGATTTTGATTTGGAGGTCACCATTCACCAAAGCATTTGCACAAACTAATTTAGAAATCTAAATTCATTCTCATTGCCAAAACCAACAATATTTACAAAGAGTTATTTGTCCTAAGTAGACATATAAGCTATAACACCAATAAGTTATTACTCTAAAATGACCTACAATACATATTTGCAAGTTCAAAGTCACCTATTTCCTTGACCAAAGCTATAACACCTACTAGACATTCTGCGATTAGTTGAGTTCCTTCTTTGCAGAAAGATATTGTCCTAGCAAAAGGCTTCAACCACCAAGGATCCCAAGGCTTAATCATCTTGCTCAATTCCCCATATACAACAGCTCTTAGGAATAGTTTCTTTTCTTCTGCAGATAGAACCAATAAGACAATGTAATTTCACTAATAACTGAAATTTCGATCAAAGCAATAAAGAAGTCGATTCTAAATGATACTAGATTTCTTATGACTAAGATTTCTATTATTGAAGTCTTATCAATTCTTGATAAAGGCAACTCCAACAGGTTAGGAATGGGATTACCCTGAGAATGTTAGGACTTGAAAATACTGTAGTCTCTATACTTCACGAAAGAAAAATCAAGAAGACAAGATAGTAGGAACAAAGAATTAATCAACTTCCATTATATGCTTACTGTTTTCTCCACCATTCCAACCTGATGTATAGTACTAAAAAGCTCTCTTTTATAAAAAGGGATCAAGCTAGGTTTCCACCATTCCAATTTTTTGAGCAGATATGCAAACAACATCATCTATCTTTTCTGCTTCTATTCTGATGCTGTCAGGATTGCTCACCTTATCAACCTACAAAATTATTGTTGTCCATCATCAATCTTGTGTTTAAATTAAAAGAATGAAAAGCTAGTACATTACATATACCATTACTATAGTGAGTATAATCTACCAATTTCCAATTAAGATAACACTTAGCATGCAATACATTTGTAAATTCATCAAGTGGTGGTAAATTCATCAATAAAATATGGAACTCAAAGCATACAATTAGCCATACTGAATTTCAAATCAACCATCTACCTATCTTATCACTAGGTCACTAAGTATGCTTATACGTTTACGTTTTATTGGTCAGAAAATGGGATTATGATTTCATATTCAAGTTGGATATATGTATTTCATATAGGAATAGTATGAGACTATGTATCCTATTCATAGAGGGATAATAGAGAATTAGTGCATCTCATATTTTGAATAGTAAAATTTTCTATGCTGCAATTCTGACTAGTAAAAGAGAATGAAAATGTTCTATGCAGCAATTCTAACTAGTGAAAGATACTAAAACAAAAAAAGGGAACTGTAGAAACATTTTGAATACTATAGCTGTTGTTAGCCAATTTGGCCACTGAGAAACCAATATATGTACTAACCAAGACCTGTTCCCGCTTTTTTGCTAGGTGAAACATTTTGAATACTATACATGTTGCTTTTGGTTCAATCACCAAGTATACAATACGACATTACCATCTACAAACCCAAAACTCATAAAGTCATTCATATATGTTGATGTCTCTCATTTGCATTTTGAATAATACAATCATATATCTTGATCAGTCCCATTACATACCTTCCATGTAGAAACCTTGCTATTTTTGCCCACTTGTTACCATATTGTTGGTGGTAGAAAGCAAGCATTCTCTCTTCAACTTCTGTCCAGTCATCTTTAATTATAGCGAGGCTTAAATGATTGTACCACCTGAAAACAATTAATTAGCTTGGGTAGTGTGTAATAGATAGTTTCATAGTGATATTGGTGAACTTAAATCATCATGATTTTGAGAACTCTGTTCTTTAAATTAAGCTAACCTAAGTCACAAACTCTGTTCTTTAAAAAGCTAACCTAAGTCACATTCATTCAATTATAAGTGCTAGCTATAATATCACAAAGATAGCTGGGATCTTTGTCCTGCTTACTGTATATCCTCTCTCATTAGCCCATCGATCCTAATATAACAAGGTTATTGTAGGACTAAAGACAATTTAAATCCCACAAATTATATCACAGATTCATCATAAAACGAGAGAGATACATCTAAACAACCCAAGCTTGAACATACATACACGATCTAAACAACCCAATGCAAGCTTGAACATACATACATATACGATCATAGATTCACCGAACCTTTTTGTGTAGCTCAGAGATGGACTCATGCATGAGTTGGTGCAATAAATAATAATATATATTAGCACTAAAACAAACTAACTGCAGATTATCACTAATCAACCCATCTAGCAGTGTAAAGCTTTTGGGTAATATACCATAAAGATCAATAGCATACCCTGATTGCAATTATAGGATGCTAAACAATTTGATTCTCGTGTGTAGCTCCGGTTTCCTTGGATCGAAATAGAACATCTACATGTTCAATCTGTTACACTAGAAGTACCGGAACCTCATTTGCACAATATCTTACGAAAATAAGATAAGCTATAATTTACAACCTACTTACACTATCTATTTCTTGATTCACACACATATCATGTCAAGACCCACCCCAAATTTTACCCTAAAACCTGGAGTAAGTCCTGCGGGGATCACCTCCAAGGAAAATTTATCGAAAAATTCGGTATAACCTCCCTTGAAAATGGACAACCCTATCCTGAAAAATTCAAATAACACTCCTATGCCAACACATCCAACCTCAACATCTGGAGTCACCCGCTCCCCCACAACACATCCACCACACACAAAAAAATAATATCATCTTCTAATCCAACACATAAATATCCAATTTATATCATACACCATCCTTTGGATATCTCCCAAATTAATAAACAAAGACTTAGCACACAACCGAACTATTATACAAATAATCTCAAGGTAATCAGAGCTACTAAACACTAGCGGAAGCAAGAAAATATGGTAGTAGGTTAACAGGTAACCTACTGATGAAAGGTGGAAGAGATGTGGGTGACTATGCCTTGCCTCTGACTAGTGCCAACCGAACTCTGCAGACTGGGCATTTTAAAACGAAGGGCCCAGGGGAAAACATTTGAAACCGTTAGAGTGAGTGGACAAAAATAAATTAATAAATAAAATATTTATGCATTCCCATTTTAATTTCCAAAGAAATTATGCTGCATGCGACCGTCAAAAACGCTCAACACAAAAAACTGGTAATTTCATGACTATCTCCGGCTAGTCTCCATAACTCAATAAAATGGAGCCTCTCGGGCTCTACTATATATATATATATATATATATATATATATATATATATATATAAACATGTATGCGTATGTATTTACATTCGTCAGACTCCTTGTATTAATCCTAGGAACAAATTAAAAAATAGAAATTCATACAAGGCTACGACGCTTGCGTCTAATGCTCACGTCTAACGCTCACGTCGCGCCATAATGGAATTTTCCCTCATTATGACCGAAGAGGACGGGTGTATATATATGTGTGGACTCCCTATATGAAAACCTAAATAAACCAGATAAGAAAGTAGTTTTCTAACACTCACGTCACGCTATGATAGAATTTTACCTCATTGTGACGAACCAAGCACGTATGGCTAGCTAGCATTTATATACATATTATACTCATAAACATCCAAAATACATATCCACCGAAAATCTCATTTTCGGGAACTCTCCAAAGGAGGAAAATTGCCAAATATCCGAGAAAGAAATAAATCTCAACAAAAGAAATAAGATCAACAGAATAATTCATCGCATGCTTTTCAATTAAAATAATGGTCCACTCACAAATTACGCCTAAGCCTGATGTCGCTCCGAGGCTTCTTCTGCTCGGGCCTCCTCTCGTCCTGTTCCAAATATAATATTAATTTCCCAACCAAAAATCTAAAACTTACACAAAATAGGCATAATTAAATGTGAGCCTTAATCACACTCATCTTTGCCCAACTTTGCCATTCTTAACTCAATAGGGTCCAAACTTCACCGAACATACTGGCAGCTTTAATTCAACTTTTTACCGATTATACGACTTTAATCCAACGGCCGGATTCTACCTTAAATAACCGCCAAAATTACTAAGCTTTAAAAATTCCCAAACTTATCCAAAACTTCTCCAAAAATTCTAAAATTCACATCAATAACTCCCATTAATATAACCAATCAAAAACCATGAAAATCCCCTAAACAACGGCGGTCGGAGGCCGACTCCGACGACCTCCAATGCCTACCAAATTTTAACAGCAGCTTCCTTTCAACTCCCTCTACAACTTTCTTAACTAACACAACACCAAATTCTAAGCCTAACTATGCCAATCGAACGAAAACATCCAAGAAAACCTTAGAGCTCCAACACCAAATATCTCCTTACCTAGCTTAAGAGAGGGTGAGACCTTTGGAGAGGTTGCTGCACGGAAGGAAGCAGCTTCGGCTATGGTGGCCGGAGGAGGAAGTTCTGGTGACGGGAAGCTTTGAACAGTCGGACCTTTCGGGCCCGATATCTCTCTCACGGTGCGCTAGGGAGCCTCTCACCAGTCTAGGATGGGAGCTGGGTGGAAGGCCGACCGTTTGGGACCGGAGCGGCAGCCTACGGTGGCTGGACGACGGTGAACTGAGCGGAGGAAACCGGCGAGTCGAGGCAACTCGGGAGAGGGCTCAGGGAAGAGGGAGAGAGAGAGAGAGGAGAGAAAGAGAGGTGAAATGGTTTTTTTGGGCCTCCACACCTCAAACCGGTCCAAACTTAATACCCCCTCTAAAACAAACCGAACTCCAAAATAACACCACAACAATTATACCCTAATAAAAAATTATCTTTTAGTAGCTAAAATTAACCATTTTTACCGTCGTCACATTTTCTCTTACGAATAAATCCTTCGAAATAATCATCCCCCAAAACCCCGCTAGGGACTATTTAAACTATAAACTCATTTACGAAGACGGTAAAACTCTTATTATTACTAAGCTAGTAAATAAGATAAAAATTTAAGGGTCGGGATGTGACATATTATATGTCACATATAACAAACAAGCTTAAGTAATATTCAACATTTAAAGCAAGGAAGTATCAATAATTACAACAAAGTGGTCATTACATAAGAATATCAATACTAACGACAACAATACGACAAGAATATGGAATCAATTTACCTTCAGAAGTAATGATTGACATAAAAGCTTGGAAATATTTTCAGTTTCTGGTAATACACAGCTTACATTAAAGTGTCAGCACCTTAGATTCTAAAAATACATAGAACACCAGACTATTAGGTTTTTTTTTTGTTTTTTTAAAAGTAAAGCATCATATAAATACTTTACACAAGAATAATATCATCTCTCACAGTTTTGATTTATTCACTAAAAAAAAAAAGAAGAGGCTTTTCCTATACTACATATGCTGTAGTGACTACTGTACCACTCTACTGGTATTACTAAACAAAACTACAAATGCAACCACAGGCACATGGACCTTGGGAATTGAATGATAAAAAGAAAGGTGAGCGAAACAAATTAAAAATTAAACTGAATGCAAAACATGAGTGCACACATCAAACCGAGAATCATAAAATAAGATTGCACCATTTATTGCAATCTACAGCAAACCTGCAATCTATTCCAGGCCACGTCTCCCAAGATCAATAACTAGAGCAACATGGTTGTTGTATGTGTTCAAGAAAGAATGTCTATTAAGGTTACTTTCTGATGCCTGGAACCCTTCACTTATGCAGCTATTGGATCCTTTGCAGTCAAGTTTGACACAACCATATAAAACTTTTCTCGAGTTTTTGTACCTGCAATCTGCCCTGCCTTTGCCACCTTGCTAAAACACCATTGAACCAGGCTGCTCCGGTAGTCACATACCTGCTTGTTTTGACAGCTGATCCTGTATTCATAGAAAAAAAAAATTATTCATAGCAATTCAGGTGTGAGCAAAGCTTGAGACATTTTAACAAATTGCATGTAATGCATGCTAAAAGTAAAGTTGACAATGACACCATCCAAACACTGAAGTTGAGCTCAAAACTCAAAGTTGTTACCAAGTAATTAACTACTGTAGAAGCAATGTGATTCAAATCATTTACAATTTTTCAGAATATCTCAGGTGACAAAGTAAACTGAACTCAGGTTAGAGATGTGTATATAAAACTCATGTAAACTCAATATAGTCATTCAAACTCACCAATTAAGCCAAAATACACATCTACGCAGCTTCCAATCACCACCTGCAGACATGTTCGATCAATCCCTCTCCTCACCAATATCCTTACGAAGTTAAGAGACTAACAAATATATCAATTAAGAGACAGGAATTGAAAACCTCTCAACAACACATAAACTTCACAATTCTCACTTTCACATCCATTTTACTAGAGAACAAACCCAATCTATATTCACATATGAGCATTTTCACAACACCAAACTCTTTCAAATCCATTTTACTAGAGCAACCATGAGCATTATATTCGTAGATACCTCTTACCAATCTATCAAAAATCAAGACAGTACGTTTAGAGAAAAAAATCTCAAAAAGCCCCGCATCCCCAATATGAACATCACCAAACCCTAAATCAGGCAAAACCCCAATCCAACAAAACCCTAAATCAACCCAGCAAAACCCCAATCCAATAAAACCCTAAATCAACTTCGAAACAACTTACCAGTCAATAACAGAAATCCCTAAACAGAAAATTACGCATAGATGATTTCGCATAAATTTATGGCGGTTGATGGAGGGTGAGAGATGAGCTATTCACCTTTCAGATTGAAAGTGGGGAGTTGAGATCGAATTTACTGAGAGAATGAGTTGTGTTTCCTGTTGAGAGAGTTGAGAGAATTGGGCGAGTGAGGTCAGGGAAGTTGAGAAATGAGAATAGGTTTTAAGTGTCAAAAATATCCAAACTGTTATGACCAAAAAAAAAACACACGGCATCATACACATTTTTGTTTCTCAAAGTACGACAGTTTTCTATCGTCTTAAAATGTTCATATTAATTGTCAAATTCACTTGTTTTCAAGACGACATATGATTGTCGTCTCATGAACATGCTAATTTTAACTGTATGCGCTTTGATACATTCAGACGACAGATTTTTAAATGTCTGTCGTAAAAATTTATCAGACGATAGCACAAATTCTGTCGTCTGATTGCAAAATTGACGTAGTGAGAAGGTGACTATTGCTCAGCTGAATAACACCAAGCAACGAGCATGAGAAAACTTGGTGGAGTTTGTGCGCCATTTTCGTGATTTAGCATTTGACTGCTATGATGAGAAGGACGAGGAGTCACTGGTGGAAATTTGCATCAGCAATATTTTACCGGAATACTGGGTCTATTTGGAGAACATCAGAATCACTCAGTTCTCTAGACTCATTGAAGCTGTGAGACGGACAAGCATGTCAGTAAAAACCACAACAAGTCAGAGGAGCTGGAGGTCAGATAAAAAAGACACGTCTCAAAGGGAAACACACCATGCTCTCATGGCGGATGAAAGACATTTGAAAAGGAATGAAAGATCTGGAAATGTGCCGGCAATACCTTGTTTGGATGAAGAACTTCATGCCATTGTTGATACTTTGTTTACTGACGGGGTGATCAAGCCTGTGCAGCAAGAAAAGCCCCCAAACAGGGAAGATAAGAAGAACCCAAGGTACTGTCGTTATCACCAAATAGTGGAACATCCTACTCCTGCATGTCAAACCTTGAGAAAGATCCTCCATGCAAAAATCGACAAGGGCACGCTCGAGCTTCCATCAAAGAAGCAAGCCACATATGATGATCCATTGCCGAAACGTCATGGAAAGGGTGTTTGTACTGTCATCACTGGTGTTGATAAAACAGGCCAAGGTAAAGAGAATATGTATGGAGCTTTAGCACTGAGTGTGTATCAAAGTCCCATCGATCAAGATGCTTGGTATCAACATTGCAGGGGTCAAGGTTACGCCGACCCTTTCTTCACCCAATATAATTGGAATAACAACTCAACCATGGAAGGCCAAAAGCGAGCATGCTTCAGCAACGATGATCATTGTTACCAGGACTATCAAGTCACTAAAGTAGATGATGACATTGTGGAGGCCAATTTCATGCGGAGCAACATGCCTTCTGCCGTGGAAGTCCTTCAACAAAATCCTAAGTTCAAGTCCCTCTTTAATAAGCTAGAATACGAACCTGAGTCGAGGTATGCTACTACAAAGGCCCTGATGGATGTATTTGAGACATTTGGTCCCCAATGTTTTGCTACAGGAACTGAAACACAAAGGGGCAGAAGTTTATTTGAAGGTGACAATGTTATTGTATTCACTGATAAAGACATGGAGGTAGATTATCCTGATCATCGGAGGCCACTATACTTAGAAGCTCAAATCAATGATGTACTTGTGAGGCGAGCACTGGTTGACACAGGATCATCCTTGAATATCATATCTCTCCAAGTGTTAACTGTTGCTGTGCAAAAAAATGTCTCAATCTCCACCCATCTGACACATGAAGAAAGGAGTTGCCTTATTTCTTTATTGAAAGAATACAAAGATGTTTTTGCATGGAACTACGAGGAGATGCCGGGATTAGATCCAAACCTTATGTGTCATACATTAAATGTGCAATTGGGAGCCAGGCTAGTGGTTCAATCAAAGAGGAATTACCATCCTAACGATGAGCAGCAGATCAAGCAAGAAATTGAGAAACTCTTGGCCTCTGGTTTCATCAAGCTAATAAAGCATCCCACTTGGCTAGCAAACATTGTTCCTGTGAAGAAAAAGAATGGTCAGATTCGGGTTTGTGTTGACTTTAGGGACTTGAACAAAGCCTGCCCTAAAGACGAATTTCCACTGCCAAATATGGATGTGCTCATAGACTCAACCTCAGGCCATGGCATGCTATCATTCATGGACGGTTTCAGCGGCTACAATCAAATAAAAATGGCCACAAGGGATGCTGAAAAAACAGCTTTTCGCACACCATATGGAAATTTCTACTACACAGCTGTCATGCCATTTGGCTTGAAAGACGCTGGTGCTACTTACCAGAGGGCGATGATTGCAGTGTTTCATGACATGATGGGGAAAGAAGTAGAAGACTATGTCACGACTTGGTGGTGAAGTCCAAGACTAGAAAGGAGCATTGGAGCACTTTAAGGAAGGTGTTCCAAAGGTACAGATTATACAACTTGAAGATGAACCCTAAGAAGTGTGGGTTCGGTGTGTCCTCGACAAAGTTTCTTGGATTTGTAGTGCACAGCAGAGGCATTGATGTTGATCCAAGAAAAGTTCAAGCTATTGCATCTCTTCCACCTCCGGCAAACCAAAAAGAGCTTAAAAGTTTTCTAGGAAGATTATCATATATCAGACGGTTCATACCTGGTTTAGCTGCTATGATCAAGACATTTGCACCATTGTTGAAGAAAAGAACCAGGTTCACATGGAATGCCGAGTGCAAAGAAGCTTATGCGAAGATACAACAACTTATCACCCAACTTCCAATCATGAGAGCACCAATTCCCGGCTTGCCCCTGAAAATATACCTAGCCTCTACTGATGCAGCTGTAGGAGCATTGTTAGCACAAGAAAATGAAGCTGGGGAAGAATTTCCTATTTATAATAGTAAGCTTTTGGGAGGAGTTGAAACACGCTATCCCAAGGCTGAGAGGCTTTGCCTAGCACTTGTTTATGCGACACAATGATTACAGCATTATTTTCTAGCTCACAAAATGGTGAAAACTGACCTAGTCAGATATCTGCTGACTAGACCAACATTGTCTGGACGGTTGGCGAGGTGGCTAATCCAATTATCAGAATTTGACATCATATGCATGACTCCAAAGGCTATTAAGGGGCAAGTTGTGATTGATATGATCACTTTGTTCTTAGGGGAAGAAGGCTTTGATGTCTCACAAGAAATATTAGGAGAGTTACCTGAGATCTCGGCAGTAGTTGAAGAAGAAGAGCCCTGGACACTCCATTTTGATGGGTTAGCCACATCTAATGGCAGAGGAGCAGGAGTTGTGCTTGTCGATCCTAAAGGGCATGCCAAGCCTTTCTCTTTCAAGCTCGATTTTCCATGCACTAATAATGTGGCAAAGTACGAAGCTTTTATTGTTGGGCTCTCAACTGCACGAGAGATGAATGTGAAGAAAATTAGAGCAATCGGAGATTCAAACCTGGTCATTAGTCAATTGAAAGGAGATTTTGTAGTGAAAGAACCAGCTTTGGCGCCTTATAGAACTTTGGCAGAGAAGCTAGTCACAAGCTTTGAGCAAATAAGTCTAGAGCACATTCTTGGCAACACCAACAGATACGCAGACACTCTAGCTACCCTTGGTTCAAGACTTTCATTCACAAATGAGCAACCCAACATCACTGTTATGTAAAGAAATAAGCCTTGTGTGGAGAACATGCAATCTCCGAGTCTGCCAACACCAGACAAGAATGATTGGAGAGAATCTATCAAAAATGAGATGTCTCAGTTACACAAAGGAGGGCGGCTCAAAATGTTAAAAGATTACAGTATGATGTTTGAAGAATTATACAGGCGCCTATCGGGAGGAATCTTAGCTCGCTGCATAGATGAAGGAGAGGCTCAAAGAAGGCTGAAAGAGATACATGGGACCATTTGTGGAGTTGAGCATGTTGTCAGTTTGTACAGAAGGTTGGAACGCAAAGGTTACTACTGGTCAAGTATGAAGCAACAGGTCGCTGAGATGCAATCTTCATGCCACAAGTGCTCTATATTAATGCCGTCAGAACATGAAGGCATTACGGCAACAATGACAAAAGACAGGAGATCACCGTACTTGGAGTACCTCATTTGCAAAACACTGCCGGAAGATCGTAAGCATGCATACAAGATCAAGAAAATAGCAAAGAGGTACTTTGTGGATGGGACATACTATACAGAAAATGGTTCAATGGTGAGCCACTAAGATGCCTTGGAATTTCTGAATCCAAGTTGGTTTTGCAAGAAGTGCATGCTGGAGAATGCGGAGAGCACCAAGGAAGGAAGAAATTTTACCGGCAGTTGTTGAGTTTGGGATATTACTGGCCTAACATGCGGGAAGATGCATGCAACACAGTCAAGAGGTGTCACACATGCCAGGCTGGAAACTTGAGTCACAAGCCGTCAACATTGCTACAAGATATAAAAACACCATGGCCATTTCATACCTGGTGGCTGGACTTGATAGGGATTATTCATCCATCTTCTGGGGGCTTTATATGGATTCTCATAGCAACAGAATCTTTCACTAAGTGGGTTGAGGCAATTCCGCTTCAAGGCAACAGGAGAAGCAATTTCAAACTTCATCAGGGAGTATATCTTCTGCAGATTCGGGATCCCTTACAAGATTGTTACAGACAATGGGACTCCTTTTGTCAACCAAAAAGTGAGCATAACACTCAAAGGGTACGAAATCAAGCACAAGAGATCAACGCCATATTACCCCCAAGGGAATGGCCAAGCTGAAGCTACAAATAAAACTCTCATCAGAATGTTGAGCAAAATGGTGCATGAATACAAAGGAGGATGGAGTACTCATTTACCTGACGTTTTATGGGCCTATCGCACTTCTCCAAGGAGTGCCACCGGATTCTCTCCATATTCCTTGGTTTACGGATCCGAAGCAGTTTTACTTGTAGAGATCATGATCCTGTTAGCAAGAGTGCTAGCTGTTAATGATCTGGAATGGGATGCTGAATCTTGTGCTAAATGGAGGACGATGGATCTTGAAGCAACGGATGAGAGAAAGAGACAAGCAGAAGTCAAAGCGGAAGCATACCGACAGACAATGACCAAGGCCTACAACAGAACAATCAAGGAAAGAAGCTTCAAGGAATGAGATCTTGTTCTCAGAACTGCTAACTGGGTAAGAAGACAAATGCCTGGTCCTTCCAAGTTTGCACCACAGTGGGAAGGCCCATTTGTTGTGAAAGAGTCACATAGCACTGGTTATTATCTCGCCTTGTTCATGCTAACGGCAGTGAACCTACTGACCCCATTAATGAAAAATGGCTCAAGCCTTACTACTGCTAGAAATCACAGGATGGAGCACCCTCTACCTTTCTTTCGTATTTAGTTTTGCATCCAGAAACCGCCTCCACTATTCCCTGTAATCACTTGCAAAGACACATCTTTCTGTACTAGTATCAGAAGCTTTTGTATGGTACATCGCCATGATGGTACCTGAATTTGTAGAACAAAATTTGCAATGTGAAATGAGGAGGTGTTTCCAAAAGAAATTCGCATTGCCTTTGTTTATTCCTTAAATCAGCAGAAGAGGTTGTGCAAAGAATACACAAGGGGGCTTAGAAAAAAAAATTTGAAATCCCAACAGCAGAGTATAAGTTCAGCAACAACCTTAAAACATGCAATTCCCAAAAGCAAAATCCAAGCAATGTCACCTACAACAATTACACAGACCTGTCACCTTTCCATAAAAGGGAATGAGAAGCAAAATCACCATAACAAATTTTCATTAGGAAAACTCCCATACATGCTTCAATATTCAAAGACCAAATTTTTCAAAACATATAAGCTCTCACATAAGTCTGAAACTGTTACAAAATATATATAAAGCTCAGGTGCTTCATATGAGAGCTACTAAAGTCACATCGATAATCAAAATCCAGGCCCTAATATAAGTAATGAGCAGCACGACTGTCGTCCTTCCAAGAAGACTCCAACGCACACTCCACAACAGAAGCCGGAACATCAAGTAGTGTAAATCCCAACTCACTCTGAGCTTTACCCAACTCTTCCTTAAGGCGTACAAGTTCCTTCTTCTTTTGCAATATTGTCACTTGCAAGGCACAAACTCCAGCACAACAATCATGACCCTTCAGGCCTCATAATGTAACCAAAATATTGTCGAGCTGCTTGCTTCAAGAAATCCAACAAAAACCCAACATTGAATCCAGCCTCCATAAAATCACGGCATGCATCTCTCCAAACAAGGAATATTTCCTCATTCTTCACCTGACAAGTTTCTATGCTAAGTAGCATCATTCTAAATTCCTCGATCAATTTATTTTTCTTCTTCAAGGTGTATCCCCGGTTGACCAAAATCAGGAGGTTTCCCTCGTAATACTTTTCAGAAAATTTGGTTAAAGGACTCACCAACTCTAAAGAAACTCTCATGCCATGAAACTCAGCGGTATCTCTATTCAATTGGGGCGCAATATCATCCATACTCAAGGGAGATTCGACATTAGAATTAAATCGGGTAGCAAAGTCATCCATGCAAGCCACCCATTCACTTGTATGTCCTCTTGCAGGCCGACTCGAGTCATGGTACTGAGCCTTGATAGTTGTTAGCTGGTCATCGACCGAAACATGCTCGCTTGACGGTGTGATCATTGTTGTGGTAATGTTATCTAGTGCTTGTTCAGGTACATTAAGTTCAGTTGGAGAAACACTTGTCAATGCATGTGTGGTCTCCTGCTCATTGAATCCATTTGTTGTTGTTTCCATCATTCCTGTGTCAATGGTCTTCTGCTCATTAAAATACATTTGTTGTCGTTTCCATCATTCTTGTATCAATGTCCCCCTCATTGAGTTCGTTCGCTGCCGTCTCCACAATTCTTGTATTTGTAACCTCCAAAGGTTGATCCTGCTCCTTGTACAAAATAAAAAGAAGTGTTAGAATGTGTGATCCTGTGAAATATGACAAGCTTTTCATATTCCTCATTACCAAAGGGGCAAAACAAGCATGAGAGCATTATAAAATTACTCAAGCAACTGTGTGGTCAACACTCAAAACATGCAAAGCTACATCTTAATTCAAAAGTCTAACACCAAACAAGCACCTACTTCTTCCAGCATCCATGTACATCCTTATTCTATTTTGAACAAGCATTTGTATATATGACAAAGTGTTTATCCATGAAAGTCCGAGCAATAAAAATAAAAAATAAAAAAAAAAGAGTTGGTTTAAGGCCATGCCATTCACGCAAATTATCCAAGCAATTCAAACATTCCAAATTACTCAAGATAAACAAGGCACCTGTTTATCACTCTCATGCTCAAGCTCATCGGATTTCATGTTAACCTGATCACCATTACTAAAGCTTTGCCGCTGTTATCCTGCAACAAAGAACCAGTTCTGGACTCCTTAAGAAAAAAAAAAATTGAGGGGTACAGTGGGAAAACAATTAGAAGTGATACTCACTTCATTGTCATTACTCATGCTTTCATCACTGTCATTCATGCCTTCATCTCTGTTAGTCTGCAGTAGAAAATTATTTTCAAATTTGTCAAGTAAAAAAAAAAGAAGGAAGAAGAAAAGAACAGCAGGGAGGTTATAAAGAAGATGATACTCACCTCATCGCCACTATGCATGCTTTCATCGTCATCACTTGTGTTTTCAACTCCACTGGTCTACAAAAGAGAATCAATTTCAAGTTGTGCCAAACAGAAGAATGATCTCATATGATTAACTACAAGTTCTACATCAACAAAAGCAAAGTACCTTGTTTGAGGAGTCAATGCGGCCCTGTTTGGAATCTTTCCAATGATCGTGTTCCGTATCAGACAACTTGATGTGAACTGGAGAACCATGAGGAGAAGAAGAGCTAAAGAACTTTATGTGATTGCTTCGACAAAGAGGGGTATTTGGATCCGATTCAAATTTCCTTTTGATGCCTTTTCTTGCTTTTGGGCCCGATACATTTTTCTTCTCTACATAATTAGAAACACTATCTGCCCAAGGGGTCGAAGCAGCCGCCTTACCTGCCTTCTTTCTCCTCCAAAATGGTGACTTTGGAGGAATTATCATCTTGACTCCTTTATGAGTTTTGTACATGAACTCTTCAAAAGCCACTTTAGGTTTGAAGTGGGATGAGGACTTCTTAGGGTGGTACTCCCTTACAACTTTATTATCACTTGAGTTCGTATCCCTCTCCTTTCCTTTTTTATCCATGGCCTCAGCTTCAAAGTTTTTAAAATGACAAACAATCTTCTTGATTCCATTATCATACACCTCAGTGTAAGGAAAGTTATGTTTCCTAGCATACCTCAAGACATTATTACAACTGGCTAGCCTATTGCTCGTAAGAGGTTTAAACATCATCCGGGGGTTGCCAACCTCCACAAACCGCCAAAACCTGTGCAACACACCCTTCCAATAACGGCTGTAGTTAGGAGAAGCGTTAGGATGCAAAATGTCTCCAGGTAACTATGATGGGATGTCTGCAAGTCTGCCAGAGAAATCATGAACACAATCAACTTCTCTAGGTGAAAGCTTCCTAGCCATCCCGATAGCTCTAATGGAAAGAGGGAGACGCACGGGAACCTCTTGAGAACAACTGAGTTGCCTCATAACCTTATCAAGATAATAAACCACCGGATTGAAAATTAAGGCTTCTTTGTCCTCGCCAAAGGAAGGAATAAAACCTATGTAATTAGTCAAGTAAAGCTCGACACGGCCCAAAGATGTTGCACACTGCTCTTTCCTACCAGAAAATGAAAATGCTTTGAAGCCATGCCTCTGGATATAAGGCTGCCGAGCAAAGTTCTCTGAATTATCCAACATTATTGGAGCAAACACTTTTTTGTCTTGCCTCCTTTTAAACCAGTGGCACAACAAAGGAAGCATCAGCGGCAGATATAAAACACTCTTGTCTAATATGCCATTGTTATACAATTCCAAAGATGAGCTCGAGGTTAGTAGTTTTACTTCCAAACACTTGAAGTGCTCCCAAATAAATGCCTGTAGAAACGTGGTGGAAACCAAAGTGGTGACTCCGGGCCGACCAACACTTTCTAGCTCATCAGCAACAATGAAGTCTAGTAAACGGTAAACATGACCAAGGAACAACGAAGCTAAAGGAAACCTATGACCTGTCACTATGGCAACCACCAGGGGATACACACACTGCTCGACGAACTCATAAGAGAATTCAATGGAAACATACTTGGTTAACCAAAGAGCAAGCGTGGCTGCCAAACAGCAACCCGAGTTGAAACCTTCGCCTGGGATTAGCACACCATCCTTTATGACTCCCCAAAAATGTTTCACCCAATTTGCAAAACGGCGGCTGCTCCCTTTAACACTAGAAGCCCCTGCTATAAGAATCTTTAACTTCTCATCATCACATGATTTGTCAAGAGTAAATCTAAAAGGAACCATGGTGCCAGTAATCGAAAGCCTTGTGATATTGAAGACATCCTCCAAGGTGGGAGTGAACTCTCCCCAAGCACAGACAAAGGTGTGCGTGTGAGGATTTCACCTCCGTACAACATGACGAAGAGTCTCGACATCCCTGTTAATGTCGCAACGAGAAGAAATAAATACGACAGACAAGACCCCAGCTCGTGAAAGTCTTTCTCTTACAGCTTCATCCCTTAACTCATAATCGACCCACTACGATCACCCTGTTACAACACCGCAAGGATAATCAAAATTTATGGGGACTGCTGGGAAGTCACCCCTCTCAATTAACAACCTGAAGATGCGCTCAAGGCTAACGTCTCTAGAAGCCTCATTAGCGTATGTAAAGGGACCCTTTAGACCATCATTAACCACGAAATGGTGATCAATCATGCTCAACACTTCAGGGGCCATAGTTTGTCAAAATCACTTCAAGAATATGCAAGGGCCTGCGTACAAAACAAGAGAATTTATATACGAAGCAAAAATATCAAACCACGCCATATATTGTTCGTAAGTAATCTGGAATTAAGGAAGAGACTAGGCGAAAATTGTTACAAACAAAACCCCATATCCAAAACCAAAAGTCTCTTATCATAGCCAAATCTTTCACCGTAGTAGTTATTCTACTGCGGAATGTGAACCTCTAATGCAGCAAAGACTTTTACTGCGAGCCTCATTCAAATCAAGCATCTATTATAAAGAAAAAAAATCTTGTAGTCTGAGCAAAGGTTTCTAACATAGAAAACAAGCCAAAAATCAAACCACCATGCAATTCTAGCTTTCAAGTAAAATAAGTCTCTCAGCAAATCAAGCTTATGCCATGCACATCTGACATCAGGCTCATTATCTAGATGCTACCATTAGATTTGCTTTCATTAACTTACTTTCGACCGACTATTGTCCCTAGTTCAAGCATACATCACTACATATCAAATTCGATTCTGATAATTATTTTTCAAGCCCTCTACCACTCATAAAACATTGTGGCATCGAACAGTGACCGAAATTCTACCCTAAATAGACACAAACATGTGTTTTATGAGCATCACTAACAAGAAAAAAAAACAACTTGTTTGCCTCCAAAATAGGTATTGTCCTATGTCTCTCTTCTTTTAAGCTTAATGGAAATGAAATGAGTTGTGATAATATGAGAATGTTTAAGCAACGAATTCTGCCATTTGTGAACTGATAATGTGAAAAGCAAAAACACATTAATTATTCTATTTAACAATAGTGAAACATGTAAATTTTTAGATTGGTTGCATTAGAGTGTTGTGAAGAGTACCATCGCATCATCATTAGCAGACAAGTTATGCTCGACTATGAAACAAGATGGTTCTTAGGAAGTTGAAGAAAGATTTAAAACTTCACGTCTTTTGCTTGTTGATTCTAACCCGTGAGAACTGTAGAGTCTAACCACTGAATTCCAAAAGTAGTTCTCTAGCGACTCCTTTTGTCAAGGGGACCGGGTCTTGTCAAAAGAGTTCGGCTCCCTTGAGGTTGCACATCAAGCTATTAGTAAGAAAGATCTTAATAAAGTATATTATTTGTTGTAAAAACTTTATATCAATGAGCAACAAATGTGGATGGAATAGTTAAGTCATATGCTAAAAACACAAAATAAGAAGAAAGTTCAAGCACTTATAACAATGGGGCTCAATCCATTACTTGTGCATGGTTTACTTTACTTTCTAAGCTTTATTTTTCAATTAACATTTGAAGAATTTTTTTGAATGGAAGGATAAAAGAGACGTCACAGAATGCAACGCGTCACTTGATGCAAATTAAACACTATCAAATTTACTTATGAACATGCATGTTATTTATTTTTTCTTTTGAGGAGAATGCATATGTTATTTCATTGGATTGTCTTATTTCAAAAGTTTCATAGACTATAGTGCTAACACAATATAGTTTTACATGACTAAGGTACAAATAACAGAGAAGTACAGTGAAAACTAAATCGTCAATGTTGCAAGCTAGCCTTAGTTCTCATCCTTGAGCGCATTCATAGTGATATAGGCAGTGTCAAATTTACTTATGAAGATGTTATTTAATACATATGTTACTTAGAAAAAGAATAAAAATTCCCTAGTGTACACAGTTTTTGCAATTTCTTATATGCTTTTATTTGTCATCCCTTAGGTGATCTACCAACACAAATAAGAACAAGACATTCAAACTAATTATATAACATGTTCCCATGATATTTAGAGTTGGTTTTAAAGCGTCAAAAAAATAATTATTTTGAAATCACGCTCATATAGTAGTCTTTAAGACGCATACGAAGCGAAAACTCGTGTTATTGTGGTTCCTTAAAAGTATATGCTCTTACGGTTTCTTAATTTTCACAATAGCATGATTTGAACCGTTTATTTTGTAATGCATTTGTGGGAAGAAAAGGGCACTATGGAGTTCATACATCTGGCACTGTTTGCTTCTTGTTCGAGCAGTGAAGTTAATTATCAGATGCATACACAAGAAAAAACCATAGATCGAGACACATAACACCTTTTAATCAAGGAACAATTGATTCCTTTCCTCGCATGACGTCACCAATTCTTCCTTTTCCTTAAGATTTACTTATTCTTTCTTTTTTTTTTTTTTTTGTAATATGATTGGTTGCATATATACAAAGAACGCGAACGACCTAATTATTTCATTTCTTCCATTTCTTGGACGTGGGAGGAATCGCTCTAAATGCTTAAGCTTTGAGCATATATATTATTCGACATGACATTTTGTTTAGAATTTCATGAAAGGAACAACCACCATAGATCCTTGAAGATGTCGAGAACGCTCAAAGCGACGACACCATTAAGCTCTCAGATCAAGTGGGTCGATAAAGGCCCACAAAACACTTCTGGTTGGTAGAGGGTCGAGCTTGGTTCATGTTTGATAAACTCATCTTGTCAAAAGCCAGCTAAGCCCAGCCATAAAACCCCGCCAATCTCGGCATGTAAAAGCACGTAAAATAATACGGTATTATATAAAGCATCTTTAGCAGTTCTCTATTATAGCTTTTTTGGTGAGCATGTTTAGTTTTTCATAAAAAAAAAAATAGTACCTACACTATACTGCTAAGAGCATCTTTAGCAGACACTCTATATTGGATCCTTAGCCATTTTAGAGAACATTTTCAGTTTTTGATCAATTTTACCAGCTCTAACAGAATCTTAAGTGACTCTAGCTCTATTTTAACCTTTAGCTATCTTGCTCTCTATAATTAGAGAATGAGATGAGCCTCTCTATAATTTATGTTAATTTATAGTATTCATTTTAAAACATTTTACGTAATATTTTTTTATTTAATCAATAATATAAATCACACTTTAGCTAAAATAGAGAGCACTGGTGTAGAGGTATTTCTAAAGTGGCTAGTCACTAAATGACTTTTTAGCTATTTTAACTAAAATTTGACAAGATTGCTAAAGATTATATATTTTTAATTCTTTATATTTTTTTAATTCTTTCTTTCAATAAGTTATTTATTTTAGACCAATTGTGGTCTCTAGGCGAGTAGGTTTACTTTCAAAAAAAGTTAGGTAGTGAGATGAGTATTCTCTTGTGTAGACTCAATAATTGAGCTAAACCTGTTTGTAATGACGATATTCGTTAATTGTTGCTGTTAGAGAACTCTGACGCAAGAATTGTTGTTAATGCATTCTTGCCATAGATAAATAATGAAATTATCTATTATATATATATATAGGAATTCTTAGGTGCGGACGTCCGCACCAAAGTTTTAGTGCGGATTTCCATTTTTACACCACTTTCCGATCGAATTTCCACAAACTTCCTTCTAAACATATCTAGATCATCTTGTGTAGATCATCTCTGCAAAATTTCAG
>NC_020491.1:22257368-22263396 GCF_000184155.1 Fragaria vesca subsp. vesca
TGTATATATATATATATATATATATATAACACACACCTTATCTATAATGAGAGCCAATCATGAAACAAATTTAAATGTCAAGTTTGTAAATAATATTAAATTGTATGGATAGAAAAATAAATGAAATATATGTTAATATAAAAAAGACATGTGTTAATAACATCACCCAAAATTCATAAAGATTTGTTCACTTGAAACTACATCGATATGATAGCTAGCTTTGCAAAATGGCAAATTAAGACTAAGAATGTAATTCATTTTTCCATTTATGTTTCAATTTTGACATACTACGTACACTATAATGCGATCAGGCTGCTCCGATTCTCCGACCTCACCAACATCACTCATGGCTGTGGTTTTCCATTGTTAACAGCTCCTACCATTCATCTTCTTCGGTTTGCCAAGCTACGATCGATCATCAATTGCTCTAGCAGCTATAGCTAGCAGTACCATATATATGCACAGATGGTCTCAACTACTGCAAAAAAGAACACGATCAATTCATCCAATGAAGCTAGTATATACATATGTTTGACACTTCCAGCAGCTGATCGGTTCGATCATAATCGAACCATCTGCTTAAAAGGAGTGCCTCTTAAAACTCAGCTTCATCATAATGTATATGCATTTGTGTTATCTACTTTCATAGGTTCATGTGTTCTTGCTTCATAGGCTTGGCAATTGCATGATAACAAACGTGAAGTTGAACGTTATGAGAATTTCAATGACGAAAAGGCAAGAAGAACCAACATATGACTTTTGTGCACTCAATCCTTTTAATTACTCAAATTTTAGGTCGGTTAGATTCTCCATCTCCACGTAGGTACAGAAACAATGATCACTCAAATTTATTGAGTCTAGTGATCATTGATTGATCAATGATCAAAGAGCATGCTACATAAAATGCTGTACATGCATATCAAATTAAAAGACTACTTGTTGTTAGTGCCACAATGATTTAACGTTGTCTTAAATTAATATCTACTGCAAATTTTCATATAAAAACTAGGAGAAACTCATAGCCGATCATCATCACTTTCGTCACCATCAGCTTTACCGTTACGGTAATTGACAAAGGACCCTTGAGCTCCTTTGCTGTGTGCAGAGTCTCTTAGAGGTTCATTATTCTCTGATGTAGTACCTTTTTGCACTACCAGAATCGACGCATTAACCAAGAAGCTCGACGACACCAATGTATCCCCCATCGGTCCCAATTCCGGGCAATCGCCCCAGTCGGAGGAAAGCCCAAACGTTAGAGGTGAGGAAACTTTTGTCCCTCGTCCCACTATACAAAGATCATAATCATTTCCCATGGAACTTATCAGTTGTATAGTTTCTTCACCGTTGTTGACCACCTTCTCAGTTAATTTTATTGAAGGTTGGTTCCTGGTGTTGATCAGCAAACTCTCTATGTACTGGTCGTCTAGTAGCTTCTGCATTTCGCTGTCTCGCATGGCCTTTAGAATTCCGTCTTTATCGGGGAAATCAAACGTAGCATCTTCTCCGGCGATGATTCTCACAACGGTCAAATTCACATTAGGGTTTTCAGCCATCCTCCATGCATATGCTAATGCCTCTCGGTCATCTGGCCCACCGGTGAACAGCATGGCGTAATGGTGGCGGCGGTTGTTGCCGGACGACGACTCGGTTAGTGTGCTCTTGAGGCCGCGGTCCACAAAGACAGCCACCGAGCACGGCGAGTTGTGTAGAACGTTGCTGTTGACTAGTCTGATTGAAGAGTTAACGTCCTCTACTCCCCCATCCAATGTAGATTCGTTATGAAATGGGACTATTATTAGGTTTGCGTCCTTCTCCCCAGAGAGGCTACGAATGTCCTCATGCATGGTGGTGTAAGAAGATATTGCAGTGAGTGCTTGTACTGTGGTGCCATCATTTTCGTTCTGGAAGTTTTCGAAGGCGGTCAAAATGTCGTCGCCTTTCCGGCTTCCTCCCACGGTGGACTTGCAGGTGTCGTGCACTATGAGCATGGCCGAGGCATGGCTGCTCGTAAGCTCTACTAAGTGGACTGCAAACACACTCATCGGAGATTCCTTGGTCGGATAAGAAGCCTCTAAGAGGTTCACTATACCAGGTACGTTTTGGGATTTATGAATGCAAGCAAGGACTCGGAACTCGGAGTTGGATTGTTGTATGCTTCTTATACTTTTGCACTGGATCTGCTTAGATGTGCCAGATGACTCGTAAAGGATAGTCATAATGGGTCCAATAATTCCCGTCATTACCACAACGGCATACACCATTATTGAGAATGATTGGTTGTCCAGAACCTAGTTTATTCGTGACATGCATGAAAAGATTAGTTGCATATTTTTCACTGAATAACTGACTTGCCAAAAAAAAAAACAAAGAGAAGGCTTTTCATGCATGCAAAATACCGGCATAGCAGTGCCCCAAAAAGAGCAAGACTTACATGGTGCGTAAACCATAAATTCTAAACCCTAGAGGGAAGGGGAGTGACAGTACGTACCTTTAGATCACGGCCGACATTGAGGATAATCAGTGCAAGCACGCCTTTGGTGTTCATGAGTAGTCCAAGAGCAAAACTATCTCGTAGTGACATTTGAGAGATTAGAGCAGCGATGGAAGTTACAACGAGTTTAGCCAAGAAAGCCAACACAATAATTGCCAAGAACAGTACTATCCGAATACCCGTAAGAGTATGGTGTAGTCTCATCCCAATAACTAGGAAGAAGAGTGGCAGCATAATCTCGGAGACAAAGTATTCAACCTTTTCCGTTATTGTATTTTTGAGCTCTCCCCTGGGCAAAATCACACCCAACATGAAAGCTCCTACAATGGAGTGTGATCCACACGAATCGGTAATGTACCCGAATAGAACAGCCCCAAAAAGAGCAAGACTTACATGGTGCTCATCGTAGTGTTCATCAATGTTGGTGTGATGTACAATCCATGAAATAGCTGGACGAAGAACAAATATGCAGACTATTATGAATGCAAGGGTGGATAACATTGTATGAAGGTGATAATTATTCACAGCAGCCATTGTGATCACAAGAAGAACCCAAGATATGAAGTCGGTGATAACAGTTATGGATAGAGCTGTTCGACCAATTTCAGAGCGAAGGAGCTTGACACTTGCAAGTAGTTGAGCCAGTTCAGAGAAATTAGTGGTGGAAAGAGCAAGTCCCCAGAAGAGAGAGCCATTCATTAACATATTATGAGCACCAATCTTGGCCTCCTTCAGTAGTAACTTATGTAGAGCATAGCCAATAGGGGCTGGAATGACCATGCTTGCCATGGCAATGCTCAATACCCTATTACGAGCATGAAGTATCGGTTTCAAATCCACCTCTAATCCCTTGAGGAACATGAAGTAAATCAAGCCGTAGTTGGCAATTGTTTCCAGGGTCATTATCGATCCAAAAGGAACAATGTAATTGAGAGAGAATTTCTGGAAAGCAAATCCAGATGGACCGATAATCAAGCCTCCCTTCAATCATCAAAGAAAAAACAAATAGTACATTAATACTTCATGCATTCATCTAATCCACGGAGAAGAGAGTAACGAACACAAACATATGTTGATCGATAGACACAGAAATTACTTACCAGAACGTTGGCGACCAAGCACGATATGCGCAAAGGTTTAAAGAGACGCTTGAGAAGGTAAGTGAAGGTAAGGATGAGAGCAAGTTGAGTGAAGAATGTAGGAAGAGTATTAAGCAAGGCATTTTCAGCCTTCCACACTCCAGTAGCGTGTGTTATCGTTTTATTATAACATACCAACATAGTATCTTTCTCATATACTTGCAGCCGCCAACCCTCATCCTCTAGAATAGGTGGAGGAAGAGGAGGACCCCTAAAATCACCCATATTCATCTGTGTGGAATTTGTTCCTTGCTTCAGTTGCCTCCCAGGTTGATTACCATAACATCATTATTTCCTGGGGGTTTAGAGAGAAAGATCATGGAGCGAGAAGAAGGTAAGCTGGTTATAATTAAGCATAGGGATTAATCAGTTATTTTGTTAGGATTGCAGGCCAAGCAAGCCAGTTTTAATCTGTGGTTGCCCGCCCAAGTTGGTAAATGTGCAGTAATTGATCCACCTCTTCTTTTCGTTTTCCATTAGTTAGTCCTATCATATGTAACAATATTGTCATGGCCGTACCAGAATGTCTGTATCTGTTAAGGAGCTAGCTAGATGAAAGAGGATGTCGATCATTGGTGTCAAAACACAAAACAACAAAAAACAAATCATTGTTGTTATTGCTATATATTATTATTTAAATTTAGTTTTCTATTCCATTATTTATTTTTGGGCCTCTATATTCGACAAAGATTAGGGGTTCGAGTAATTGAGATTTTCCGTTGTCATCCTCCTCACTGTTAATTAAAAAATTTAATTTTAATGGAATTTGTTCTCAAATATAATTATAATATAATATTATTTTGGGAAAATGCTCATTTAACGTTAAAATTTGAAATTTTGATATGAATTGAAAATTATAAATTCTAATTAACCCATGTTTGAATGTATGGGGATTGAGGTGCACATGCAGAGACCAAAATTAAGAACAAACCTTGGAACCAATCTTCCAGAAATTGTGCAGAAAGCCTAGCCTAGCCTACCTCTATATCTTTGGTGTTTTGAGATCGCGCTCGAGAGATAAAAGAACAATGCAAGGACTTGATTAGTTAGTAGCACACTATTGTGGGTTTGTGGCAAAAGCTAGCTGATATTAATCTATGGTGGAGCGAAGCGAATTCGTAAATTTGCATGCATGCATACACTACTAGTAAAATTTCTCCTTGCCCGGCCGCGTGTTTGACTTGGTGCAGTGGATGTCATGTAATAGCTTAGCTAGTGAACATTGGCTATTTGGAGTAGAAAATAAACATTGGCTATTTGGAGTAGAAAATAAGGATTCAATATGGTTTGGTATGTTTCAATGTATTATTCTTCTTCATATAAGAGGTTTATATAGAGATACAATTGTAGTGCTAATAGGAAAATATTTTCTACACCTATACATAATATTTAACCTACACATACAAAGAAAGTAAATATATTCAAAATATTCTACACTCCCCCTCAAGTTGGCGCATAGATATCGATCATGCCCAACTTGCCAACCGAGTTCTTCAGACACTTTCCTTGACACTCATTTTGTGAGAACATCTGTTAATCGATCTTCCGTATACACGAAAGGGAAACGAATGATTTTCTTGTCCAAGTTTTCCTTAATGAAATGCCGATCTACCTCCACATGCTTTGTCCGGTCATGCTGAACAGGATTATGAGCAATTTCGATAGCAAACGTGCTATCACAATGCAAGTCCATGGGTTTCTTTAGTTTGAAACCCATTTCTTTTAATACATTACGAATCCACAACATCTCACAAACTCCATGTGCCATACCTCGAAACTCTGCTTCTGCACTTGATCTTGCAACGACTTTTTGTTTCTTACTACGCCAAGTCACAAGGTTTCCTCCAACAATGTAAAATACCTAGATGTAGACCGTTTGTCAGTCTTGTCACCAGCCCAATAACATCTGTGTACCCTACAACTTCTAATTCACCCTTCTTTTCAAACAACAAGCCTTTTCCAGGTGCCATCTTAAAATACTTCAGAATACGATACACTGCATCCATATGCTCTTCGCTAGGACAATGCATAAATTGACTAACCACACTCACAACATAAGCAATATCAGGTCTAGTATGAGAAAGATAAATAAGTCTCCCTACTAAACATTGATACCTTCCTTTATCAGTTGGAACTTGATTCAGATAGATGACAAGGTTGTGATTCATCTCAATTGGTGTCTCAACAGGCTTGCAGTCAAGCATTCTGGTCTTAGCTAACAAGTCAAGTACATACTTTCGCTGGGATAAAGAAATCCCTGTCTTTGACCTTGCAACTTCAATTCTGAGAAAATACTTCAACTGTCCAAGGTCCTTCATCTCAAACTCCTTGAAAGGTACTTCTGTAGAGCCTCCATCTCCTTTGGGTCATCTCCTGTAACAATCATATCATCAACATA
>NC_020491.1:22263710-22274833 GCF_000184155.1 Fragaria vesca subsp. vesca
GTTGACCATAGCCGACGAAAATTTTAAATTAGCCGACGAAAAAAATTCGTCGGCTAAAGTGGACTTTAGCCGACGAAAAAATAATTCGTCGGCCTGGTTTTTTTATTTTCGTCGGCTAAAGCCTTTCTTCTGGTAGTGATACACAATCAGAGCGGTGATCTTACCCTGATTATGTTTGATGAACAAAGTGTGATCTGAGTTTCTTTGTTTATAACCAAATGTCTTCATTGATTGGAGAATCTTCCAAACCAAGCTCTAGGAGACTGCTTCAAACCATACAAAGACTTCTTCAACTTACAAACCTTTCCGACATCGCAAGGTCTACATTTGACTCCTGGGGGCATGTCCATATACACCTCTTCTTCCAAGTTTCCATTGAGGAAAGCATTCTTCACATCAAACTGTCGTAGAGGCCAATCTTTAGTTGTCGTAAGTGAAATCAAGATTCGAACAATGTTGATCTTTGCTACTTTCTCCAACTCCGAATTTGTTCTCCAATTCTTCTAATTATGCAAATTCTTCAAATTCAAATAGATTTCGATTATTCTCTTCACGACTGACTGATCTCCCCCTGAAGGGAAGAATCTGAAACTCCCCCTGAGTAGTAAGGTTCAGATTCACGAAAAGACACATCAAGGGATACAAGCATGGTGTCTGTAAGAGGATCATAACATCTATATCCCTTCTGAAAATCTGCATAACCCACAAAGATACACTTCCTTACACGGGGATCAAGCTTACTCTGTTGTTGTTTTGGAATATGAACATACACTGTACATCCAAATACACGAGGCTACAAGTTAGGCAACGAAGGAACCGAGAGAAGATTTTGAAGCTGTTGTAGAGGGCAGGTTTTCACATTCAATAACTCGAGAAGGGGTACAATTAATGAGGTAGGCAGTAGATGTCACAGCTTCTCCCCAATATTCTACAGGTACATTCATGCCAAACAAAGAGGCACGGACAACTTCAAGCAACTGCCAATTTTTCCTCTTTGCCAGTCCATTTTGCTGAGGAGTATAAGTATTTAAAGTCTGATGTCAAATTCCATGTAACTTCATAAACTCTTGCATATGACCATTAATATATTCTCCGCCATTGTCAGACTAGAAAACTCGAACAACCTGTTAATACTGTGTGGACACCATCTTGTGAAATTCTTTGAATCTAGAATAAACATCACTCTTGTTCTTCAATAGGGAGACCCAAGTCATAGGGGTATAATCATCAATAAACTTCACAAAATACAGGGCGCCAGAGAGAGAAGGAATTCTGCAGGACCCCACACGTCAGAGTGAATCTTCATAAATGGAACAAGACTTTTATTTAGGCTTGGTGAATATGAAATACGGTGGCTCTTGGCCAGTTCACATATGTCGCAATGAAAATCTGAATAGTCGACACCCGAAAATAACTACGGTTGTAGCTTCTTAAGATAACCGAAGTTTAGATGACCCAACCTGCGGTGCCAAAGCCACACATCTTTCTTAACACTCTCAGCTCTATTGACCTGATTAGCTTGACCCAAAGACTGCATATGTTTCTCTCCTGTCTCTATCAGATCTAGGTAGTACAATTTCCCTTTTCTCACTCCATAACCCAAAATCCGCCGCGTCAGAATGTCCTAAAATACACAGAAAGACGGATAAAAGGTGACAATACATGATAATTCTTGAATGATTTGGCCAACTGAGAGAAGATTGTATGACAATGAAGGGACAACTAATACAGAATCAAAGGTTAATGTGTTTGATAGGACAATAGAGTCTTCTCCGGCTCCGGTAACCGGAGTTGGAGTACCATCAGCGGTAGAAACAATATTTTGAGAGGAGGGTTTTAATTTTTTCAAGAGGCTAGGATCATTACACATGTGATCTGATGCTCCTGTATCAATAATCCAGGACGTACGACCTATTCATAGATACCTTACCACTCATACCTAACTGTGTGACATTGGAGGCATTGGATGGTTGGTTTTCCTCTGTAGTGATTATGATAGTTTTTGCTTGATTATTTTGGGGTTTCAGGGTGAAATCCCACCAATTCGGGTACCCAATTGTTTCAAAGCAACGTTGCTTGCTCTGACCTAATACTCCACATAGCGGACATTTTGAGTTTGCATATGAATTTGGTTTGCATGGAGACCGGCATGGTGCGGTGGTATGGTAGTTGATTTGGTGTGCCATTTTGGAGATTTGGTTTTTGAGATTCAAGGATTCGGGAATTATGATTTTGATGTATGCAACGATTTGTTTGTGGTGTGATTCGGGATTCAGGTTTGGTTTTGGGATTTGGGAATTTGTGTGTGATTTGTGAGATTTTTGGTACGTAGCGATTTGTGGTGTTTTGGGTGTAAATTGAAAGGATCGAACCTGGCAAGCTCTGATGCCAAGTAGAAAATAAGGATTCAATATGGTTTGATATGCTTCAATGTATTATTCTTCTCCATATAGGAGGTTTATATAGAGATACAATTGTAGTCCTAATATATAGGAAAATATTTTCTACACCTATACATAATATTTAACCTACACATACAAGGAAAGTAAATATATTCAAAATATTCTACATTTGGATGTCATCTTATAAGATGAACATTTGTGACAAATCTGGATTCTCTGTCTGCAGAAAAGTTTCATATATATAGATGCATGGCAGATTGTGCAGACAGCAGAGTGACTACTGGTGGATATCCTTGATATTTATATGAGATTTCAGGTTGCTTCCTCGATCTCTATTACAAAAGCAAAGCAAAAAATCTAGGGCAGCTGGGAATTAATTCTCTTTTTCGTGCATGTATATATGATAAGGATTGCTGAACTACAAGAAGCTAGGTGGGAACTGGGAATTATTAATGATGATCGATGACGATCAGTATTAGGAGGGTTGACCTAGTATTTACCGGTTGTTAGGTACCAGCGCTGGGGAGCCAGGAGGGACCTAGACCTCTCCTCAAATTTTCCAATAAGGGCCATTAATTTTACATATTAGTTTCGGCCATGAAACACGTACTGTTGGAGGACTCAATTCTCCCTCATGATAGACCAGATGATAGGGCTCGATCACATTTGCCCACCGAAATCTCAAAGCAAAACGAGAGATCTCATGTTCAACCTTAATTAGGCGCAATTAATCTAATAGATTTCTTGAGACAAAAGGGTTAAGCACTTGAGTGATATCCTGACACATAATTACATAACCTGACCCCCATTCTCGATCAAAAAGGTCGTCATCGATATCGACCAATATTATACTTACGTACTAGTGGTACTACCCACAATAGAGGCGACATCTTTAATCCATTCGGGCGTCTCATTTATGATTTGATGAGTTAGATTGCATAACCTGGATAGGTGGTATACGTCGTCGTACTCCAACAACACCAAGGTCCTCCCTCCCTTCAGTACCTTATTCGTGTCATTTTGAATATCAAAAGCCAGAACAAATCGGTTAATTTGGCTCACGTTCCTGGATCTTGATTAGGTCCGCTCCAGCACCCATGCATACTGTTCGAACGAAACAAGCAAAAAGGACGTGTGTGTTGGTGTTGCACGTCGGTGTGAGTTTCGGAATCAACAACATATATCATTGCGGACAAGGGCTAGTGATCCATCAAAATCCTCTCGGTGATAAACTGAGTACTGTTAGTAGAAGACAAACACAGTTGTACGTACGTACGTTCTCTCTTAGCTAGGGTTCCGCGGCTTAATTTGCACTCGTCAGAACAGATCCTTATTAGGGTTTATTTATTTATTTTATTTTTCCCTGTTTTTCTAGATTTTCTTTCTTATTCATTCTCTACTCCAGTGACACTGACAGGCAATTCGATCGGCATTTTAATTAATATCTGTAAATTTCGGTTAATATACAATCGATAAGGGTATTTCAATGAAGAATGATTAAGGTGAAGGCGTGAAGCTAGCGCTAAAACTGGAAGTGCAAGCTAAAACTTATATATCAGTTTTATTTTAGTAAGATTAGTAAAATCTTACTTTAATTACAGCTAATCAGCTAGCCACATTTTTGCCCTAATCCGTGTATCCAAGCAAACTGAATTAAGAGTTATTTTTATAAAAATTCAATATGAGATATATATATATATATATATATATATAGATGCGTCTGATTAAAACATACATGCATATGTGTGTGTCCCATCTATATGAATAACGTATTAGGTTGTACATGAGGGTTTGTCTGCTATATACCGAACGGTATAGCATGTATTATGACTAAAAGATGTTGTCTAACAGGAGGTGGTGGTTGGTTGAATTTTTTGTCAAGGAATTTGCAGAATTTTCGGTTCCACGAAGCTGTTTTAGAGATGTCGTACTACTTGATAACGATAAGCTCTTGAACATTATATATTCAGTACGTGGTCTAAAAAAAATGTTCGATCTATACGTAATGACACAAGAACGTGGTAGGCAAGCTTCCTTCCCGCTGCTCATGGAGGTCAGACCTCCTAGGGTATCTCTCTGTCACTTTCAATATATAATACATAATAAATAGAAAAAACATGAATATTCAGCTGTCAGCTTATGAATGAATCCCGCAACCTATAGCTCCATCAGATTCTTCTTCTTCGATCTTTGAGGAAAGATTCACGGCCTAGAATCAGGAACGTATATATGGAATATTGATATATATATCCCATTTACCTCACACTCCATTTGTCCCTCTCATATTCCATTTAGTCAATCGATCACACCCACTAATACGACAAAGGCCGCCCTAGCTAAATATGTTCTATTCCAAATTTCCAATTGCCAGCTGATCAATCCTCGATCCATTGACCCCATCTTCAGTCCTACACCTACCATTTTCACTTATATAACACCCCTCTTATCTTCCCTCCCGTTGTGGAACCAGGATTTGAAACTCGAAAAATATACCACAAATGGCGACCGCGTACCAACCAACGGGTGGAGCGGTGCCGGACTGGCTGAACAAAGGTGACAACGCATGGCAGATGATCTCGGCCACGCTGGTGGGTCTCCAGAGCGTGCCGGGGCTGGTCATCCTCTACGGGAGCGTAGTGAAGAAGAAATGGGCAGTCAACTCCGCCTTCATGGCACTCTACGCCTTCGCCGCCGTCGTCCTCTGCTGGGTATCGTGGGCTTACAAGATGTCGTTCGGGGACAAGCTGCTGCCGTTTTGGGGGAAGGCCGGACCTGCCTTAGGGCAGAAGTTTCTGCTCAAACAGGCTGCCCTCACCGCCACCACGCAGTACCACGCCAACGGCGAGCTTGAGACCCCCATGGTCACGCCGTGGTACCCGATGGCGACCATGGTGTGGTTTCAGTGTGTGTTTGCGGCCATAACACTGATACTGTTGGCAGGGTCGGTGTTGGGGAGAATGAACTTCAAGGCGTGGATGATGTTCGTGCCGCTGTGGCTGACGTTCTCGTACACCATCGGCGCGTTCAGCTTGTGGGGCGGAGGGTTCTTGTTCCACTGGGGTGTCATGGACTACTCCGGCGGATACGTCATTCATCTTTCTTCAGGGGTGGCTGGTTTCACCACTGCTTACTGGGTACGTCAACGTTTAACGAACTTTTTTTGTTTTTTTGTTTTTGCTTTTGTTTCTGAAGATAATAAACGATTGAGTAATTTGCTATCAAAATGATTTTATAAGATTCTGATTAGCAAGAAGTAGGGTTCCATGCATTGAGTTGATTTCGACATTGGCTGACTTTTATTATTTTCTGTCATGTAGAGACAGGACATGTCTTTTCTTTTTCTGTTTAGTGTCTTTTATCGTAAAGACTAAAACACATAATGTTATTTAGGTCCATATACTATATATCTTCTAGAATATTGGAATTTATATTTTTTTTCTATAAGAAAAGAACTTGATTAATTAGAGACGCCGCGGGACACCTAAGGTTTAAAATGTCGTAAAGCAGAGCTCCGGAAAAACAGAAGAGGAAACTCTATTCTCCCACTTGCATAGTTTAGCCATATTATTATTTCTATGATCTTTTAATCTCTTGGAATTTAATTCGTTGGTACATATGCCAACGGCTAAGGAAGCAAGATCCCAACTGCTGCATGCCTTAAATAATGCTTTATTATTTACATGTCAATCAAATAAAATTGGACAAACCTTAAATATCAGTATGTTGGACAAAGCAATCGTTGTCTTTAGTTCGTTGAGGTCACTCTCATGGCCGCAAGTCTAATTTTCTTAACAGCTGAAAATGACCTTTATATTTTAGTATCAATTTCAACTCAGAATTAAACAACTCAATCTAAATTTTATGTAACTAATGATCGAGTTTCAGGTCGGACCTAGGGTGAAGAAGGACAGGGAGAGATTCCCACCAAACAATGTACTGCTGACATTGGCCGGAGCAGGGTTGCTGTGGATGGGATGGGCTGGTTTCAACGGCGGAGATCCGTACTCGGCCAACACAGACTCCTCCATGGCCGTCCTCAACACCAACATCTGCGCCGCAACGAGTCTCTTGGTTTGGACGTGGCTCGATGTCATCTTCTTCAACAAGCCCTCCGTCATCGGAGCTGTTCAGGGTATGATCACCGGCCTCGTCTGCATTACTCCGGCTGCAGGTAACTATCTTTCACTTCTATCCTCAAACGAGACTCTTGATCCTTCATTGTCATCGATCACCATTATGAATTTGAATTACTACACTCTTTAATTTCCCAATAATTAAGTTGCAATTTTCATTTACTTGAGAATCTTGGACCCTAGCATTGAGTCACTGAAAGCTACGTGAAGTTGACTTGTTGCTCAAGGGTGAACACAAACCTTACAAACTAGTTTAATCATTGAGATTAACAAATTTTATAATTTAATTAGTCAAAAAATGCGTCCCTTTCCTTTAACTATACGTTGATTACGTTCAGATAGATCCGTTATTGATGGGGGGTCAAATAGTATTCTGAGACTGATTAGTTTTTTTTTTTTGTTTATTAATTGTGTAATTCTGTGAATGAATTAGGTCTTGTACAAGGATGGGCAGCAATAGTGATGGGCGTATTGTCAGGCAGCGTGCCATGGTTCACCATGATGATCGTAGACAAAAGGTGGAGACTCTTAACCGCAGTTGACGACACTCTAGGCGTTGTCCACACCCACGCAGTGGCCGGATTCTTAGGCGGTATATTGACCGGCATCTTTGCCGAGCCCCAACTATGTGCACTCTTCTTGCCGGTCACAAACTCTCGTGGGGTTGTCTACGGAGGAATCCAAGTCTTCAAACAAATCGTAGGCGGACTGTTTATCATCGGATGGAATATTGTGGTGACCTCGATCATTTGCATAGCAATTCGGTTTGTGATTCCTCTACGGATGCCGGAGGAGCAGTTGTTGATTGGGGATGACGCAGTGCATGGGGAAGAGGCCTATGCTTTGTGGGGCGATGGAGAGTTGTATGATGTTACTAGGCATGAACAGAATTACTCAGATGATCATACACAGGGTAATTTTGCTTCAAGTGGTGCCACTCAGGTTGTCTAATAAGCTCGACTCCTACCAGAATGTCATTATGAAATACTGAAATGTATCGGTTACGGTTGTACTGTCACTGAAACAATACGTCCTCACATGTTTCTATATTTCTATTTGACTATTCATTTATTATTGATGATGCGAGTGATTATAGCGCATATATATACACACACACAATTAGTTGGAGTAGAGAAACCAATCTGGAAACAGCCACGGAAACATTTTCCCTCCTACATTTTCTACCAGTATCTCGGGCAATTCACAAGTCTGTGACCTCATTCCACCGACTCGTAGGACCGCCAACACACCCTCTCACAACCCGTTTTCATCTCTACAAACAGCCCTGTAGCAAAAGCACATCTCTCTGATGTCATTGCTCCATCCATATTTATCTCTACTACTATAAAATGAGCAGTCAGAAAATTAACCAAATTGTGCACTTCTGAAACTGTTCTTGTATTAAGTATTAACTAATTCTGATAAACAAGCAAAATGGATATTATAGTAAAAGACAAATACAATAAAAAGAAAAAAAAAAAAATGAGTGTTGCTCGCGTGTAGGGATTATGATAGGTGCATATTTGTCTATATTTATATATTCAGGGTGGTGCTATTAACACACCTTTTTTTGCTATTAACACACATCTTATATTATATGGTGAGAACCAATCATCAATAAAATTTAAGTGGTAAGTTTATAAATGGAGAAATTACTAGTCACTTCATTAACTTTTATGCACTCGACAGTTTACTCCATTAACTTTTAATTTCAATTGATCACTACTCGAACTTTTCAATGTCACACAATTAGGTCCATCCGTCAAGTGTCCGTCTAAATCAGTGGTTAAGTTGCTGACGTGGCAAGTTGACGCGATGACATGGCAAAAAAATTAGCCATGTGGATCCACACAAGATTGTAAAATGTCATCAATGCCCCTAGCCTATTACGGGGGTGTCTTAACCCGGTACTAACTCCAAAATTGCAGAAACCGTAAAATTTGAAATCGTTGGAGGCTCACTGTGCTCTCCATCGATCAACACCAATAACCCATCCACACAAGAGTGAGCTCTAGCCTCCTAATACCCAAAACCCATCAATATCAACCCTTCTAAAACCATCCCCATATGAAATAATCCAACATTCATCTACTATCTATCACAAAATAGAGGAGTACGCATCGACATGGTGATGAACCCAAATTTGTGGGTTCCCAGAGACGAAGAAGGGTTGAACGATGGCATACCTAATTATAGTAAGTTGTAGTATGCTTTTTGACATGGATTGCTTTAAAATCGCATATTTATAGGGTTTTAGATTTTGGGGGTATTTGTGTGTTAAAGGGTATCTGGGTGTTCGATTTTGGGGGTATCTGTGTGTTGGGGGTATCTGTGTATTTATAGAGTTTCGGTTTTGGCTTTAAAGTGATGAGGGTTCTGTGTGTTCGATTTTGGGGGTATCTGTTTATTTTTAGGGTTTTAAAATTTGGATTAAAGGCTGGGTATCTGTGTGTTAGCTTTTAATATCGTCAAAATTGTTGTTGGAGACCTGGTTTTGGCTTTGAATATCGTTGAAATGGTGTTGACGAATTTGGTTTGGCTTTTAATAGGAAAACATGTCAAAGACATTTGCCACGGAAGGAAAAAGCTACTGCTGCTGTGAGTAAAAAGAGGAAACTCAATATTGAAGAAGGACAAGCTGCTCAAACACAGGTAAGTTTCCTAAATTTGAAACTTGTAATTTGACTTGCATGGTGTTCTAACTTTACATTTTGATTGTTGGTGCAGCCCAAGCAGCGAAACCCTCCCATGACTAAGAATGAGCTGAGACAGAAAATTAAACAAAGGAACGAGTATATGAGGGTAACTATTGTTTTTCACGTTTTTCATCTTTTGAATCAAGCTTGAAAATTAATTGAACCAATTTGGTCTTGTTATTATGTTGTGTGTGTACTATGTATGAGAATATATGCCATTTTGGTCTTGTTATTACTTTCCCTAGTTCACGTATGAGAATGGTCTTCTATACAAAAGTGACCATGTCTCTGGTCTACTTTTAACATAAGTATTTTTCAGTATTTGTCAAATTGCATATGTTGTGTGTATATTGCCTAAAGGATTGAGTATATGTTGAATGTATGTTGTGTAATAGATGCTTAAATCATATATGGCTGCATTGTTGTGTGTCCAGTTAAGGAAGGCTGAGTTGAAAGCTTCAAAGTTGGACGCTTGCAAGGCTGCTCCAAATAGAACAAGGCCTGTTCAAGCTGCATCTACCCAACAAAGTTCAAGGGCACTTGGATCTGCACCTACAATTTCAAGATCTGTACAAGATCCCAATGCATCAACTAATAAGGCTGCATCATTAAGAACCTCTGAAAGGATTAGACAGAACTCGGGTAAAGGAGCTGGAAAGTAGTTATGTTTGTGAAATTTGATAGATTTCATATTAGCTAGCCCCAACATTTATGCATCATATTTTTGTGCAACCTTGTGCTTTGTGACTTGGTTGCTAGCTCTAATCTTTTGATAAGATGATTAGAGCTAACATATTAGTACTTGAGCAATTTGACATTTGATGATGTAATGTTGGTTTTTGGTAAATTAGTTGGTTTGTTATTGGCTTGCTAATATTGAAGATACAATGTACTTTTCAGTATTATGAATATATATAGGTCAATGTTGGTTTCCCATTTTTTATGCTTCATTTTATGATTGAGAATTGAGGATAAGATGTACTTTTGTGTTTCAGTGTTATGAATGTCGGTCAAACAATGCATCTGGAGGGAAGTGGTTTGTATTTTGGAGGGATTTCATCTTCTTTTTGGTTGATAACAGGGAAAATGAATTAGGGGTGTTAAGGGAATTTCTCCTTTCATCCAGCTGAGTTGGCATTAGAAAATATGTCCAGTCAGCAACTTAACCACTGATTTAGACGGACACTCGACGGATGGACCTAATTGTGTGACATTGAAAAGTTCGAGGAGTGATCAATTGAAATTAAAAGTTAATGGAGTAAACTGTCGAGTGCATAAAAGTTAATGGAGTGACCAGTAATTTCTCCTTTATAAATCAAATAAAAATGTGTGGATAGGAAAAATAGATAGGGTGTGTTAATAGCAAAAAAATGTGTGTTAATAGTAACACCCTATATTAAACTCCCTATATTTATTTGGCTGAATTCTTTTTATTAGGATTTATTTATTTATATTTTGTATTTAATAGGTTTTTTGGAGTAAAGAAAAGAAAAAGAAGATAAAAACAAGGAGATTACGCAATATTGGAGTCCTAAATTGAGTCGATTTTGGAAGTCATAAATGCGAAATATTGGAATTTTAGGGATCTTTGGACGCACAACATCGGTCCATTGCCGCCATCCTCTTCTCGTCCCCTTGTGATGTTTTATTTTATTTTCCCTATGTCTTTCTAGGGAATGAGATGAGGAAGCTGTTGGATCTAAAAAAAACTCAATATTACCCAAAATTGAGAAAATTGAAAAAAATGAAGAAGCTGTTGGAGATGCTCTTAAATAGACCTAGTGACCTTAGACTTGGGTGCACTATCAGAAGAAAGACTTTAGCCGACGAAAATAAAAAACCAAGGCCGAACGAAATTTATTTTTTTGTCGGCTAAAGTCCACTTTAGCCGA
>NC_020491.1:22275212-22277059 GCF_000184155.1 Fragaria vesca subsp. vesca
ATAGTTATTTTTTAAAATTTTTTATAAGGTTTAGCCGACGAAACAGACTATATTTCGTCGGCTATAGTTATTTTTTTTAATTTTTTTTATAAGATTTAGCCGACGAAACAGACTATATTTCGTCGGCTATAGTCTGGGAAAAATTTTTTTATTTACAGACTTTAACCGACGAATATCTTAATTGTTTCGTCGGCTAAAGACTGGGAAAAAAACCGACGACATTTTTTCGTCGGCTAAACTGTGGGACTATAGCCGAAGAAATTTTTATTTTTGTCGGCTAAAGTCACCACAGACGACCTTTTCCCGACGAAATCTTAGTTAGCCGACGAATTAAGCTAACAGGCCGACGAAACTTTTTCATCGGCTAAAGTGCTTGTCCTGGTAGTGGTGTTTGGCAACATGGTTGAAGTCACATCTCATGTTATGAATGTTGGCATATGCCTAACAATTGCAAGATATTATGAGTCATCTATATAATCACAAATTGTTTTATATATTCTTAGCACTTGTCCATGTTTGTGTCACGGCACATTAATAGTGTCATGACCAACCTCGCAATTTATCACTTCAACAAGTGTAATAATAGTCCTTCAATATCAGGCTCCGTAGATGCAAAACTGATTTAGAGAATAATGAGTACCGTCACCCTACTTATGATTGGCTTTAAGGGATGCCACCTTGGAGATGCTCCTGTTAGACTCTTATATACCAAAAATACATAAATAAAATGATTAAATTAAGTTTGCCCTCTCGTATAGGTCAATAATCAGTTTGGTCCCATATCTTTTTTTTAATAACGTTGGTCCTTGAAGTTCTATTTCACATCAGTTTAGTCCAATTTTTAAATTGCCCTCCTTATCATGACGTCATGCGCTGAGTTTTCCACAACACAAGGGCCCAATTTCTGACTTAAAAGGGCAGAATAGTCATTTTATCATACTATGGTCTTCAATTACTGCAACTACAGTCTAGCCCGTATTTTTCTCCTTCGACGCACTAAACCAGCCGTCGCTGTCGACCACCGGCTTCACGCTCAAGAGCGGCGCGTCCTTCAACCTCTCTGTCCCTAACTATTAGCAGGGTAGGGTGTGGGGCCGGACACTCTGCAACGAATCCACCACCGGAAACATCTCCTGTTTCACCCCCGACTGTAGTACCGGAAAAATCGAGTGCGACGGAATAGATTCCGAGACAAGTTGAGATAATTCAATCCCCACAGGTCGGTTATCCGGGCCGGGATCGGGCCATAAAACTGGTTTTGGGATAGATCCAAGTACTTGAGAGAGGACATTGCTCCCAGCCCCGGCGGGACCTGACCGGAGAAGTCATTGTTAGCAAGACTGAGGTTTTGCAACGCAATTAGACCAGTGAGAGTGTTCGGCTTAAGCTCGCCACTGAGGCCGAAGCCGTCAAGTGTGACGGTGACGACATTGCCGACGTCGTTGCAGTAGACGCCGGTCCACGGAGGGCAAGACTGAGAAAGAGTGAGTGAAGAGTCGGTCCATGTGTCGAGAACCTTCCGGAGCGGGTCGGTCTGGATCCCTTTCTTGAACTCGTAGAGAGATCAGAGCTCCGAGTCGGTGGCGGAGAAGGCGGAGGCCGCCAGAAGAGAGAGGAAGTAGAGAAGAGTGAGGATGTGATTGTTCATCGAAAACGGAAGGGGCTAATCATTCATTTCATTGATGGGGTGAAGAGGAAGAGAGCGGAGTGGTCTCTCTGTGAGAGAGAGAGAGAGAGAGAGAGAGAGAGAGAGAGAGAGAGAGAGAGAGAGAGAGAGAGAGAGAGAGAGAGAGAGAGAGAGAGAGAGAGAGAGAGAGTAGAGAGTAGAGAGAGAGAGAGAGAGAGAG
>NC_020491.1:22277079-22292355 GCF_000184155.1 Fragaria vesca subsp. vesca
GAGAGAGAGAGAGGGTTGCAGAAACCCTAGATTGGGATTTGGAGGGGAAATTAGGACAGGGGAGAAGAAGGAAGAGAGAGAGAGAAAATGACTATTCTGCCCTTGTGTCGCGGACAACTTAGCGCATGACGTCATGATAAGGAGGGCAATTTAAAAATTGGACTAAACTGATGTGAAATAGAACTTCAAGGACCAACGTTATTAAAAAAAAGATATAGGACCAAACTGATTATTGACCTAAAGTACGAGGGGGCAAATTAAATTTAATCCTAAATAAAACCCAGGCACCTCTAGCCTCTTTTATGGCAAGACCAGATTTGAAAAAGAAATTCACACATTTAGTAGCAGATGAGATCCCAGCATAGAGGTGAAACTAAGTACTTCTACTGTAAAGAAGAAAAATACACATTACTTGAGGTTACTTGGCTACGGAATGAATAGAAAATAAAAGGAGTATGGTTGTGTTTCAGGGTATATTACAAAATCCATTTCTGAAGAACTAGATATAATTGGGTCCATTCATGTAAAGCATAATTCTGTACAATGGTCTCATGGTGATTCAGTATATTGAGTTGCCTATCACATCAAAATGACCTCCGACACTTAGACATATCTTGGGTCTTACGTACTCAATTTATAGATGTACGAGATTATGATACAGAACATAACTCTACTTTTAATTTCTATTTTTGTTGTTCTCAGAACAATCATGGTGTGAGGTCGGATACCATTGATCTCCATTCTAACAGCTCATATGAACTCATATTGCAACCTCGTAGGGACTGAGGGATCCTTGCTTATCCGCATATAACTGTTTTTGGTCATGTATGTTACCTCCAATGCTACAATCTACCATGCTTGGGACATCAATGATATTTGTTGCAAGGTCCAGCAAGTCCACACTTGGTAGACCTAGCACTGCTAAGATGCAAGTGCTTGGAAACCAAAGCTTGTTGCACTTGCTAATTTCAAACTGATTTAATTGAATCATTTGAGCTCTATTTATCGCTCTTCCATGCTAATCTATATCCCTTTCTCTTATAACTTTGTAGCTCATCATTTGGTACATTTTCTTGTCGGGCATTGCAACAACAGGACAATGCACAATATCTGCTGATGGACTCAATGTAGTTCCCAGCTCAAACGAAAGCAGGCAAATAGGTATTGCTGCTGTCGCAAATGCCACATCTCGACCAACATACGACACTGGACGTTCTTACATGCCATTTCCCCGCCTTCCATTCTTCTGGAGAAAGATGGTTTGACGGTAAGGGAATGGCCGATGAGTCTTTCATCTTTTAAGGTGACAGAGACTAGATAGCTGCAGGAAGCAACCAATCTATAAAAGAGCCATTTCTGTGAACCATAACTAGATATAACCTGAAGCACATAGTTGCAGTATAGGCGTCGAAGGTCAAAATTCACATTCAATGCAGGATGACTGACGCTCAACAAGAAGTTGAAGATGAAGCTATCTAATATCTGTCAAAACTAGAAGAGAAACATACAGACATACAGTAGTATATCTATCGAACAACACAAATGAGACAAGATGCAAACAAAAAGGTAATACATAACCATACAGTTCAGTAGACATACAGTAACAAAACTCATTTACCACCATGCTGACCATATAGTTATAACACACCCATAGAATTCAGTAGACATACAGTAACATAACTCATTTACCACCATGCTTCTCTGTGGTCTAATGCCAAAGTTGTGAAGACGTTATCTTTTCATTTAACATAAACCCAACTTTTTGTCAAAAGAATATAGCCGGTTCATAAAAGATATGTCTCAATACAAATCTAGACTGAAGATTACCAGAAAAATGCCAACAAAACATATACTTTGAACATTATCTTGAGCAGAAAACTGGTTCTGTGTCCATGGTTGGTTGTAATCTTCTCGTGTACTTTAATAGCAAACCCTCTGCAGAAAGACCGGGCACGTTCAAGTCCCTGAAAAGTACATACAGAAAAGAAAAGAGAAAATTACTTCCCAATTATGTTCATAAAACAATAATGCAATAAGCAAAAAGAGTAATCAACAGTACTATAATTACCTGATGAAAGGCTGTAGATCCTTCCACTCCCATTTCGGACGCTGTTTAAACAAGATGGAGAACCGCTCAGCAGGACTGCTGGGTAGTGATGAAACACAGAAGGCACGAATCCATGTCTCAATACCAATCCTCTCTGTCAAAACTTCACCTTCCAACAAATCAAAACTTGCTTGCATCCCTTCAGGAATTTTTCGCATCCACTCCTCCATGAAATTCTCCATTTTCCTCTTCCCGCCTCTCAAGATTTCTCTTGCAAAGTGCACACACACCTTCCTTACATCCAACTTCCATGTATTACTTGTGCCCACACCCTCATCCACCTTACTACCAAAGGCACGCAAGCAATGGTTTGCAAGTTTGTATGGAAAGCCATCTGATACTAGTACATTAACAACCTCATCTTGATTGAGTGAGGCAAAGGACCAGTCATTCAACACTGCATTGTGAAAAAGCATCCTTAGCATTGTATCCATGTACTTTTCATCTACAATTCTCCAGTACCCATTTATCTCCACAGCTGAAAGAGCATGTAACCCATTTCTTAACTCATCGTTACTTGCTTGAACCTTCTCAATAAGATCGTCCCATCTATACAGTCCTACATTCTCCCTTTCCATCTCTTCCAGATCTCCCATTTCTGTGTCCTCCTCAGTTTTATAAGGGTTCTCAGAAAGTAGCAACCTGAGCTTGTCAAGCTTTGGAGCAATTTCAACAAGCTCCATGGTACCAGGTGCAATCTTGAGGACAGATGCAGCAAGTTGCCGGTCATGATAATTCTCATCCAAACATTTTGGTTCTTCGAAAGAATTAAATTGACAAGATGGGGGTATGAGGAAAACAGAATTGGAAGTTCCAACGGACTTGATTGCATAAGTCTTTGATTCCGTGCAGATGACTGCAACTTCATCAGGCTGTCCTCTAACAGTTACTCTAAAAACATAGAAATCATATCAGAAAGATGGAACACTTCAACCAAATTTCATGAAGAAGAAAACATTCATAAATAAGCAACACAAACTAAGACTCTAGTTTTCACTATAATTTATTTGTTACCTTTGGTGAAGGATATCAGGAAGGAGCTTCTCATCAAGCTCAAGGAGGATCAGATCAGTGTGAGGACCAAAGAGAGGGTGGTATGTAATAGGAATTGATGAGCTGGGTTGGAGATTTAGTACTGCTTCCGCACCTCTACAGTCTGAAGAGGGTGGTTCCATTCTCTCTCTCTCCGTCAGACACACAGTTGTTATTTACCAACTGTGAATAATAAGAAGTTGAGAATAATGATTATATGAAGATCAAACTGTTATTACCAAATACTCTATGAAGCCAATGTAACCTAGGAGAGCCAGTCAAATTTTGGCTTCATGCAATACTGTATGATAACATTTAGCCAAATTCAAGGTTAACTGTAAAAGAAGCTATAAAATAGAAGAAACCAATGCATACATACACTTCAACACAAGATTCGTCCAGCCTTTCCAACTGAAAGTACAATGAATCATATTGAGATCTAATCCCATCCCCTTTTATATTTAGATCTACTTTCTATAGGAATCTACTTTGTCAACATTAAAACAATTCAATCATGTGAATAGATATCCCTCTGCGAGAACTACTCACAAACACGACAAGGAAGATGCCAATTGGTCATGCAAAATGGCACATCAAACAAAAGAAATTAAATCCAGACAAGCTCAGATTGCTACTGAACTGAGCATATCAATTGGATTAAAAAAACTGTGCATATCAGACTACTTAAGCATATCAGACTTCTTGCTTAAGAGATGATAATTGCTTCCACCATTCGCAGGTGTCAAGCATATGGGGATCTGAGCGAGTTTGAAGCAGGACATCTCAACTGAAGTTTCTCATAACATGTAAGACAAGTAGACAACCACTATTCTCAGAAACTGGAACCATTTATAAGTGAGCTATTTGTCTTAAGTTCTCATAAAAAAGAATAATAATAAAAAAGATTTAGGGGGCTACTGGCAATGGTCTGGGTCGGCTTCTGTAAACTAAATGAAAGGCAAATGGCAAAATTAAGGCTTAATTGCTTTTGTTCACTAAAGTTAAGTATTTGGAGGAGATGACTTGGATTGTAGATTGTATGTTAGATTTCTGTGGTTTGTGGATTAATGAAAGGAAGGCAAATGTGATTGATATGACTTATGACATGTATGTTTTAAGCTAGCACTGCCCAAATTATTGGAGGTAGAAGAGGCTGAAGAGCTATTGCAATCACCTTATACTGTTGAATGCAAAAGGAAATCTTCAAGTAACAATATAACCAAAGCCATGTGCATATCAGGAACAAAAGCCATGTGCGTATCAGACTACTTGAACAATAATCTCAAGCATATCAGAAATTTGAATGCATCAAACTGAGAAGTTCCCAACTACTTGATCATCCTTTCAAATCATAGAAACAAAGAATGCATATACAAAAAAGTTAACCAGAGCCATTACTTTAACTAGTGTTCTCAAATGTTGGCATTTAACTGGTTAAAACAGAACAAGGCATATTAGTTTATAAAAACAGACCATTAGAAAGTATATGCCCTTCAATCAACAAAGTAGGACTGCTAGACACAGATTAATCATTAAAATAAAGAACTACTGAGCTATTAGACTCACCCCTGAGCTACTGATGTGGTGTATTAAGGGAAACTGGTATAGAACTGTAAGTGTAATAAAACAATAATCAGATTGAAACTACCCTCAAAGAAATTGACACCACATCTCAGCAGCAAAGCAAGTCCTTTTTGAGTTTGCGGTGGTAAAACAAAACACAAAACACAAGCAGACTACAGGCCTTGTCATATCAATATCTACCCTGCGTCATATTTAGCTCACATCCCATATTGATACAGAGAACCAAATCCTCTTAAAATTCATACAGATATATACAAGACATAGAACATTCACACAATTGGAGGGGATGGCGGAGCATAGGCTTTGAACATCAAGGAATAGTATTATGCAATTAAGCAAAACACAGATACACAGCCTTGTGATGATAAGCAAAAAGCCTTAAATAACAAAGGCAGAAGAACAGCCTGTGCAGAAGCAGATGCACATCCTCAAAAAAAAGAAGAAGAAGAAGAAGAGCCAGCCATGAAAATTGATCAATTCATAGCAGATCAAGCTACCCAGACACCTAATCCTTAATCAATCAATCAATCCTATTTGGGTTTCACACATCCCTAAACCTCAAACATTTGCATCACAAAAAGTAAATTTGACATTTACCCAAATTGCATTCATTTCCAAATCAGATAAACTTTGAGGGAAAATGAGAGAGTTGAGAGAGGAAGAGACTTACAGGCAAGAGACTTGGCGACGTCGCCGTTTTGGGGTTGTGTGGCTCGATAGGGTTTTCACTTTGGTGAATGGCTGCCACCGAGTTTATGGCGCGCCCGAATGCTTTTTCCCGCCAATATGGAAGACGGGCCCCAACCTCATTTGCATGTCCTTGTGTCAAATCCCTTGTCCAATAGTTGCAAAGAGTCTAGGTAGTGGAAACTCCTGACGGGATGTTTTTGCACTGTCGGTTTAGATTTATGCCCTCTTTTTGTACTTGTATTATGCGGGTTTCGTTAATGGTTAAGACTTGAACGGGCCTCTATTCAAACAAAAACAAAAAAACAAAAAACAAAGAGCCTAGGTAGTTTTATTGGTGGTCACGTACAGCAGATCCATTTGAGCCTTTTGGGACCTGTAATCGAATAGCCGGTAGTACTGACCTCAACTGTGAACAAACTTACTCCCAAGTGCTTGGAAATTGTTTGCACTTGCTAATGTATCAAATCATTTGAGCTCTATTTCACGCTCTTCCATACTAAATCCCTTTATCTTATTCCTTTGTAGCGCATCATTTGGTACATTTTCTTGTCGGGCATTGCAACAATAGGACAATGCAACATATCTGCTGATGGACTCAATGTCCATGATAGTTCCCAACTCAAACGAAAGTAGGCAAATTGGTGTTGCTGCTGTCGTAAATGCCACATCTCGACCAACATACGATACTGGACATCCTTACATGCCATTTCCCCGCCTTACATTCTTCTGGAGAAAGATGGTTTGACGGTAAGGGAATGGCCGATGACACATCTTTTTAAGGTGACAGAGACTAGATAGCTGCAGGAAGAAACCAATCTATAAAAGAGCCATGAACCATAACTAGATAGAACCTGAAGCACATAGTTTCAGTATAGACTTTGAAGGTCACAATTCACATTCAATGCATATGCAGGATGACCGACTCTCAACAAGAAGATGAAGATGAAGATATCTAATCTCTGTCAAAACTAGAAGAAAAATATACAGACATACATACAGTAGTATCTCAAAGACATACATATCTAACAACACAAATGAGACGAGATGCAAACGAAAAGGTAATACATAATGCAAAACTAATCTGGCTATATATACGTTATAAATTTCTCCCTCTATCAAGATATGCACATAGGCACAGATACACACACAAATACAAATAGAATTAGCACACATTATTCAAGATATGCAGTAGAGACTCGGGTTAATTTTCAGTTGGTGCTTGTAGGAGAACAAACTATACTCACTTGGACAACTACATTGCTACTTAACTATCTTGGCTTGGACAACTGTATAGCTACTTGATCATGTGTAGACTCCTCAGCCCATGCAAACTGGTGTGACACGAGCGAGAATTCACGACTCCTTACATCTTCAAGCTGCTCCCACTCAGCCCATCTCTCTGCTAAATCTACTCCCTGCAGCAATCTAACCACTTCTGCCATTGTTGGACGGTCCTCGGGTGAGCTCTGGGTGCAGAGCAATGCAACCTGAATGACAGTCCCGACTTCTTTTACATCATAGGTCTTCATATTTCCATCCACAATGTCATCAAGCCTATTTTCTCTCTGCAGCTTCTTGATCTGTCAATATCATAATCTCGTCATTTAACACATCAAACAGATAGCAGAAATTACATTATGGATGAGAAAATAAATGAGAATTAAATCATGAGAAAGTTGTATGGGAGTGAATTTGTTTTCAAACTATCAACAGCAACATTGGAACCCCAAATTGGATTTGATCATATTTACAAAGGTGCTGAAATAATGAACAGAAAAAGAGAGTTCAGGGGCACAATTCTACATATGTGTTCAAACATGGCAATCAGTGGTCTTGTGACTTCACCCTCATGGCACCCTGACCTAAAAAGGAAAGGTTTCCTTCACCCTTGATTTCTAATACAATTTAAAATCAAGAAAAGCTAGCTCAATATATATATATATATATATATGTATTTATATACGTGTATGTGTGTGTGTGTTACAAATATGTATCACCAGACAAGAGCAGCCCGCGTCTTCTAGCAAAGAAAGATCATAAGCATGCTAATTAGTTGGTGATTCACCAATTATGTATGTCATTTATCAAGGAAAAAAAAGAAGAAAGAACTTGCAAGAAAAGCTGAAAGACGAGAAAAGCTGGCTGAAAGACTTGCAAGCCATTTCACATTTAATCACTTAACACATCAATAAGTCTCGCAATAATCCAGGAAGGCCTACAAATGTAAAAATCTTACATGGTCAAGCAGAAGAACATCCTCCTCTTCTTCAAGCCGAGCAAAATCTATTGCACGCTGACCAGTGACTAGTTCGAGAAGGGTGATACCGTATCCAAAAACATCAGTCTTTTCTGAAGATTTTCCAGTGGACAGATATTCAGGGGCAATATGACCCATGGTGCCACGCACTTGAGTAGTAACATGAGTTGCTTTTGTATCAACTAGCTTTGCTAGCCCAAAGTCTCCAAGAACAGGCTCAAAATCATCATCTAGAAGAATGTTTGCAGCCTTCAAGTCCCGGTGGATAATCTTAGGATTGCAATTCTCATGTAAATACTCCAAGCCATTGGCTGCACCAAAAGCGATGCGCTTCCTTGTTGGCCAGTCCAAGCCTTTCTCTCCTGGTTTCAGATCTAACACATATCAAGAAAATATGTTAATAATTGATATTAACTAGAACAAAATTATCTGACATTCCAAATATTCAGTATCATATTAGTCTTCAAAGGAACAAGTATGAGTACCAATGATGTAATCATGGTGTCCATGCATGGTCATTTCATAAACAAAAAAAAAAACTAAAGCTGCTAGTTCATGTCGTAATATTCAGTAGCAAATTTATTTGATATGAAAATTAAACTATATTTTTTTTTGTATATGATAATAATGTCACAATGGAAGTTAGCAACAACAGCAATTTAGCACGGAAAGTAGACTACTGAGACAGGGGAGCAGTTAATATATGAAAGTAATTTGACAAGCTTGATTAATAGACAAACTTGATTTGGACACCAGTTAAAATAACCATTGCTTTTGGGAACATACCTCTCAAGCGATACGCAACACTCAGGTTTTTCATGAATGGATAAACAAGGACCCTTTCAGATGCAGTTGTGCAAAAGCCAATCAACCGTAAAAGATTCCTATGAACAGCAACACTAATAAGTTGTACTTCTCTCAGGAATGCAGCCTCTCCACCAGGACTGTTATAGTCCGTAAGGCGTTTAACTGCAATTTTTACATTGTCTGAGAGAACACCTCTGTAAACTCTTCCAAAGCCTCCCTGTCCAATTATGTTACTCTCATCGAAATTATCTGTGGCAAGTTGAATTTCACGCCAAGAAAATCTTCTCAATTGGCCAAAGGATATTTTGCAGTCATATTCACCTAAAATTGTGTAAAGAAAAAAAAACAAGAAAAGAGAGACATGGCAGATGTTAGATTCAGAAGAATTGTAATTAGCTGTAGAGAATCAAGAATTTTAAATTGTGCTGCATTTTTATGAATAGAAATACAAAATTCTATCCGTGTGAGCCATTGCTTGCAGATTTGATTTACTAAGCCTTCTCCAAAATCAATTCTTATCCCTTGTGAAAGGGAGGAGATATAAGGATCATAATTAAGAACTTAAATATTTTGAGATGGTTTAAACTATGCATTTTGATGACAATTCTCAATACAGACAGAGATGATCCTGAAGACCTGAAAGTAAAATGTATGGAAAACTTACCCACAACATCAACAAACACATCATGCTTCAGTTTGTTCATGTGATAATATCGACATCCAAATATAGCCCCGATAAAAAGAAGTATAGTAATGCCACAACTTGCCAAAGTTATAACTCTTCCAAGTTTTGATTTCTTGGTTGAAACTGCCAAAATTTAAAACATTGAGGTTCCATTTGGTAACATGAACAAAATCGATGAACAGACAGTATTTTTGAACAAAGAATAAACCTCCAAGAGAAGAGCCAGAAGCACAAGGCTGCTTCAAGCTAGAGCCACAAGTAAGACGAGTTCCTGTAAAACTGAAAGTGCAGCACTGTTATTAACAAGCCATTAGGATATTGAAAAGTTGCAAATTGCAAATTATACTATGTTAAAGCATGCTCAAGAAAACAGTTTAAACTAAGAGACACTCCAAATTCCAGTCAAGAAAAAATAGAAACAACAGGAATTATTTCATATTTATATGATGATAGGAATACAAGTATCTCAAAATATGCTCTTTATACATCCAAAAATCAGCAACATGCTTGAGGGAACTGTTGTAAGTAGTGGACACAAAGACAAAGTTAAATCATATATCTCTTACCTAGAAAAAACTAAGCACTTGTGTTTTAAAGACCTCAAAGCATCATTTCATGTCAAACACTTCTTTATATCTAGAATTTATCTTTTACAATAAACTCTTTCAACACTTTGTCATAATTCTGGAAATATCTATAGTTTGTTCAGTCGTATACCCTTCAAGTGTGAAACACAAAGTCTGGCTATATGATCACCTAGGAGTTTCTTCTATACTGCTTTATGCCTAGCAGGAGCAGAATTACACTAAAAAAAACAAATTAGTCAAATAAAAAACAAAATCTCCAGTGGCTCAGTCAGTTTGCATGCTTGCATCCCCCGCCTATTGTCTTGTTAGTGTATCCAAAATTCATTGTTGATGTAATAGGAAAGTTGCCTCTAATCTGGCCACGACTCCCTTACAAGGTCGCACCTAACATAATTTTTTTTTATGAATCATAATTAAGAAAGGGGACTAAGGTAAAGCCCTAGGAGAAATTAGCACCTGGCTTTCTATACACCATAGAAGACCTTTCGCACTTTGGCCGGTTGGCCCTCACATGACATCTTCATGAAGGGAAATTTTACCTTCAAGGGGTAATAAACTCGATCAATAGTTGTTAGAGCATATATCTGATAGCTTGGATCAGGTGCGAACTACACACTAAGAGATTCAAAGTGAAACTACTCATTCCATTTATACTAATACTGCAGTGAAGAACACCAGACAAACTGGTACGAGTAGTTTAGAACTTTAGATACTAAAGGTCCGGATTCTGGGTAGACCAATATTGCAAAACTTTCCATATAATTCTAATGTTCTATATAAAGAAGACTACAGAAAGACTACATAAAGTGTGCTTTCCACAACACACTCCCTTCAACAAATGCACACAGCCTGCCATAAGAACCTAAATGTAACGCATGTCATGTCATACGTAAATGATCTCCATTTAACCCAGTAGATACAATGAACATTCATCCCATTATCATCACAGTTTCTGATACATGGTTACAGGAGAAGAGAAAGAAAGTGAGAATTACAGTTAGAAACATACTTGAAAGTTGGAACCGTGAACAGTTGCATTGGAATTTTTCCAGCTAAATCATTACATGAAAGATCCCTGTCAAGTGATACACAAATATTTATACAACGGAAAAATGTTGCATAGCATGGAAGCTGAATGGACATGTGCTTTGATTTAACGCAATAAAACAAAGAACAGCATGAATAAGAACTGCTCACAATTCAGTCAAACCAGTGATATTAGAAAGTGAATCCGGAATATCACCAGAGATGTCATTACCTTTCAATACCCTGAGCCAGAGGAAATAAATTAATTTGTCATTTCTGTAAAACAAGGACAGTGAACAAAACATGTTTCTATTTAAAAACAGATGTGGATACTCAAACTGGTGGATCTCTCAGACACATAAGACAATAGCATAAGTGACTACTTTATTCAAAAGTAGTAATACAAATTTGTTTTGCATACTAGAGAGAATAAGGAAGTTTGATTACTTCAAGAATGGAAATGCAATCTTACAAATGCTTTAAACTGGAAAGTCGACCCCAACTATCCGGTATAGGACCTCTGAAGTTATTATTTGCAAAGTTTAGATTCTGGAGATGTGTCAAGTTGGCAAGATAAACAGGTAACGTACCTGTTAGACTATTATCTTGAAAGTCCCTGCCATAGAAAAAGAGATTGTTAATCAAACTTCATGGCTATGGGCACAAAATCTATTTTTGAATATTAAAACTTATAGGAATGATGTTACTATTCATCCGTGATGTTGTAGTTCAAGGAGATTTATAGTTAAGGTATTATTCTACTTTATCCACGAGTATAACTTGGTTTACAACATATAGAGTTGCAAGTATAAATCAAGAGATTCACCAGTAAGAGTATTAAATGAGTGAACCAAATCAGGGCCAACTCTTCCTTGGCCACTGGTGGTTAGTCAACAAATTGATTTTGCTTTGGTGGATAATTAGGCAATCTTTGTTCCATCCATGGGGCTGACTATGCAAAGGTTCATCTAGCCTGTGCAAAGGTCCATATTGCTCAAGTTCACTGAAGGTTGTAAGGAGTATCTCTGTGCCTTTCCATCAGTTTTCAAACTAGGAGAACAAAAACCAATCCTGTTTCTGGTGATTATCTCTAGGTTCCTCTCAAATATCAGTTACTACATTCCTAGGTGTTCTCTTAATTATTATTTAACTAAGTTTATTACAGGTTGAACTGATTTCACAATCATAGAGTATTTCTAATAGTTACCAAAAGTTTTATTGCTCAGGATAGCTTCTGAATGTTGTGAATTCAACATTATCATGCCAAAGAATGTTAGAAAAGTATCAGACTTCAGAAGAAAAAGGAAACAATGTAGGGTAGGTCTGGCTTAAATGGAATTAGTGTAGCAGGTATGAGTCTACCTTTCTATAGACCAAATTTAAAGTAAAGATTGGTTTCTGTTGCGATTTCAAGAAAATTCTGTAATGATTTGTGATTCTTTGAGAACGGGTTACTGAAAGTTCAATCATTATGTGTTCTTGTCTTAGACTCGATGCATGCAGAGATAGTTAAAGGTGTTTCTATTTCGGAACCACAAAGGCTGATCTAGGAGGTTGCTGCAGAGATATATATTGTGTTCAGAAACATGGCTCAGATGCATGAGCTGAACATTCTCAAAAAAGAACAAACACAAAAAAACAATATGCATGAGCTGAAGAAAATGAACTCTTCATACAATGCAATGTGATTCCTCATAGCAATATAGCATCATACAGTGATATTATATTATACGACAGCCTGTTCGGAAAGGACTAGTTCCTATAAGAAACTGAAAGCCATGTATATAATATATGAAAAATAATTCCTAGATATTACATGTTACTAAGAATGTAGACGCAAGTTAAACATTCAGCATATATATTCAAGGCTCCACTACTCGAGTCAGATTATTTCATTTCCGGAATAAAAAATCTAAAGATCCTACTCTTGTCTCATTTAATCAGCATTATTTCAAGTTGACACAAACATACAAAATGTGCATACTAATGGATTAAGATTATGACTTACAGGCTGGACAAATATTTTAATTTGACAATGGAAGGAGAAAGTGTTCCAGAAAATCCATTTGATGCCAGGCTCCTGCAAACAAGTACATCCACAACAAGCTAAATATACTGAAGAGATCCCAGATTTGAAAGAAAGCAGTTGTAATGAAAGGGGAATAGATATTACATTTGTGATCATAACAACTAGATTCACTTACAGGGATATGACATTGCCATTTCTACAAGTGACATGAGCCCAGCTAAAACATGGGCTGACAAGATGATTATTCCAGTCAATTCGGCCATTGGAATCATTCAGTGCTGTAAGCAAATCGATCAGTGCTTCACCTGAACAGTACCAGAAGTGAAGAACACAATTGATAGGCATATGCTACAACATTCATAAGATTTGAAATGCATTCTATAAAATGAGTGCGCTTTCATTGCATTTATCAACTTATATATGCTTAGATGCATCTGTATAATCACAAATTGTTTTATATATTCTTAGCACTTCTACATGTTCATGTGTTAATACATTAATAGCGTCATGACATCCCTCCTCTTGAGAACCAGCAATTTATCGCTAAAACAAGTGTAATAGTTAATATGTCCCCCTACCTTCAATATCAGGCTCCGTAGATGCAAAACTGATTTTGAGCAAAATCAGTACCATCAGCCAACTTATGATTGGCTTTAAAGGATCCCATCTTGAAGAAGCTGCAGACATGTCCGGCTCTTATATACTGAGTACAGAAATAAACCCAGACACCTCTAGCCTCTTTTTGGCAAGACTACATTTGAAAAAGAAATTCACACATTTAGTACCGGAAGAGATCCCAACATAGAGTTGGAACTAAGTACTTCTACTATAAAGAAGAAAAATAAAAGGAGCATGGTTATATTTCAGGGTAAATAACAGCATCCATCTCTGAAGAACTAGATATAATGAAAAGGTTTATTCATGTAAAGCATAATTCTGGACATGCAATGGTCTCATGGTGATTCAGTATATTTTGTTACCTATCACATCAAAATCACCGACACTCTTGCTTCTCAATGAGGTCAACCTGTACAGACTATAGAATTGAATGCTTTCTGCACTTGGCTCAATGTTAATCTAATACTGACATACTGTCACTGCAAAGACACCGAATGGTATACTAAGGCTTTGTATTATATACCATGTATTTTCCATACAGTCCTTTTTAGGATGGCCTCATTACCAGGTTAAGTTGCTCTGTTGAATCGTCTGTATTAGTAGTTTAGTCAAGTCGGCTAGCTGTTCCACAGGTCATTGGGGTTACCAAGGCATCAACATTGGTACTGATCATACTACATACAAATGTTTAACAATCCAATCTCATTTAGCCGAGTGATTACATTTGGTTTGTACACGGCCAATCAGTTCAGCAGCCATAGCTAAACAAACAATTGGTATGTATGTAAGTGAAAAGAATTGTAAGTACTATCAAGTGTTCACAGGAAAATAGATTAACACAGATGTGATCAAACAAAAACCATTCAATACCCATGGCAGTGAGTAATTATCGATTAGAAACTCAAATACTTCAGCAAGATATAGTCAAATTATCAGTACACAATAAGTTACACTTGAGACACTTGACTATAACTCTTAAAACCATGGGATAAAAGCTCCTTCTGAGATGAATGAAAATAAACAGAGTAAATCTAAACACAGCAGATATCTATTCCATCAATACAACAGATAATACCCAGATCATCGAAAGAACCAAAAGAAAATAGAATAACAAGAAGAAAAAGGAAAAGGAAACTATTACAATATAAAAACAAATGGGTCATCATATATATACAAAGTTGGAAGAGGACAAGAACATACTAGTTTCAGCCATGGATGTTGCAACCCATCAGGAAACAAGATAACAGAGTGAAGAAGGAAGAGAAGTTAAATAATGTGATCTGCATCATGACTGGTGAAGATATTGAATTGAATGATGATGGGTTAGTGCAAAGGGTCCACAGAGCACTGAGAATCGAAAGGGAAACACAGAGAAGATGAAAAAGCAAATTTTGGAAGGCCAATGGGAGGGAATATGAGATACTTGTGTTGGGTGTGTGCCTATGTGGAATGAGAATGAGAATCCCACTAATTATTGGCACACTAGATTGATGACAACCATTATCCTAAGTAATAGAATTATTTTACATTCTTTTATCTTTATTTTTTTTGGGTCAACAAGGTCAAATGCTTCGAGTTCTTGTTCATGGATGCGCTTCAGCCTTCATGAGAACAAAAACAAATATGGGAATCTCAAGGGTGCAAGTTGGTCGTATTCGAATAGGCCTTCAAATTTGCTCAGTATACCTCTCATGTTTTTTACACCTTCTTTTTAATTTTAACTACAAGCGTTTACTTAATAGACTTCCTTTCAAATTCCTAAAATAACCTTAGGTATGTTATTCACATATATCTTGATAATTTACTCATTATACCTCTTATTTATTCTCTAGACCTCTTTTTTTTTTTTTTTTT
>NC_020491.1:22292375-22298127 GCF_000184155.1 Fragaria vesca subsp. vesca
TTATTTGATCAATTTGTAAGAAATTTTTTTCAATAACATCAATTTTCTTTTAAAATCAAATAACACAAAGTATTGAGTTTCAAAAACTTATATTTACCAACCCAGTACTGTCTCTCCTTATAAGTGAGAGGTGATGAGTTCGACTCTCAGTAGACTCGTTGTAGTATATTAGTTGTTTATTTGATAAAAAAAAAAAACTTATATTTACCAACAAGAAAATATTCTAACATAAATTAGCTTTTTTTTTTATTTTACTTGTGCTAAATAACGATCAAGGATAACAATTGTATACTATGTATGTTCTTTTTTTTTCCTCCATTTTTATGTACATCATGAAATTATTTCAATAGTTATTTAATTTGTCATTATCGATTTGTTTTTGCATATATATTCCTTCAGCTTGTATCTATATGTTTTCAACATGTATGATAGTAGAAAATTTTATGTCACATGGTCGATATTGATCATAGTTTTATTTTTAATTAAGTATATAATATGTAGTAAATTTTAGAAAATAGTAAATTAGATATTAAAAATATATAAGGAAAATAATAAAAAATACAATCAATTACTTATCGAATTGGAAAGTCCAGAGAGAATAAATATATTTTTTTTTGTATGATTATTGTCCTTAACAGTTATTACGTAAGAGGAGATAATTGTCAAAAATAACTCATAATAAATGGAGGTCAAGTGAGCAAATTTAGAGGTCCCAATAACCACACTCATTCGAATATCTTTTTTTTTTTTTTCAAATTTCAATTATAAGTGTATTTTCTCATGGAAAATGTCAATTTGTTGTCAGTGGGTTAATAATAAATAAATTGCATCTATCCAGTATTGAAAGATGGTCGGACAACGGATATCCGCCAGTTTGCTTTGAGAATAGGTCAATAATTTTTGTATCATAGCAATCCCTTTTTAGTTATCCAAAAAAACTTTTAGTTTGTTGACATTACATTTTTGAGTGTTTGTACTATTTTTTTGGTTCTTTAAATTTTTGGTTCTTTAATTGTAGTTTTATAATGAGATTATAATTCAACGACAATAACTTTGCAAAAGATTGAATTGGGTGGCAGTCGGCCGGGTTTCTGGTGCGAGAATGTGGCGTTTTTTGACGACTCTAGCTTCGTGAGGTTGTGGTGTTTCGGTGAATGAATGGTATCGATGGTTCTGCTGGGATCTTCAGTCAAGGGTTTGAGGCTTCATTGGTGGCTACAAACTTAGCGGCGATCGATCTAAAGCTTAGATCTTGGTCTAGGTTGGGCGGAGTTGTATTTTAAGGTGGAGGATTTGCTACGTGGTTTCGAGGACGATTGTTCCTTAAGGAGGCGTGGCTGTAAAAGAGCTTGGTTGAATGGGGGTCGCTTAAGGCTTGTCGGGAGGTTAGGCTCGGGCTAATGGTGGTGTGGTGGCCTCACGGTCGAGCACCGAAACCAGCGGCGTTAGTAGATGGTGTGGAGTCTCAGTGCCCAACTGGGTGCCCTAGAGCATTGGACTTGGTCCTTTAGGCCTAGGCTCTTTGGGCTTGAGTTCATGGTTTCGTAATTCTGGTCTTTGAAATTCCAATAAGTCAGATGATTTTGACAGTTACCATTTATTGATCATAGTGCTTATTCTAGTGTTTACAATATTAAAATGACTTATGCATGTCATATAGGTTGTTCTGCATTATCCTCATTTACGTTGCCCTTGCGGGTGTGTTATGTTTATGTCATATTTCGTACTCCTACAGTATTTTGATCAATAAAATGACTTAGCATCCTTCTTAAAAAAATATTGCAAAAGATGTCAATAGCTTTTCGAAATATGTCAATAATCTTTCAAAATATTACAATTCTTCTTACGTATCACTAGTATTACATTTTCCAGAAAGGGGGCGGATCCGTGGCATCTAAAATTATAATCAATATTATAACCCAAATTTCATCAATTAGATCTAAGAGTAATTAACGGTTGAGATAAGTCATAAAACTTATACCATTTTCTTTTCTTTTCTTTTTTATTTAAATCAATTTAGGTTAAAAGACATTGATGACAATTAATAGGGATTAAGAAGGTGTTATCAACTTCCTTATGAAGCTCATCTTTTTCTTCTTTAGGATCGAAAAACTCATCTTCTTCATTTTTTTTATTGTCCGAGTTTGGAGAAAATGAGAAAAAAATATACCAAATCACTTTCGAAAATTGGATGAGTTTCAATTTTCACTACCTCTTTCTCTTTTTCATTACGATGGCAGAACTTATTCAAGATTTCATCATCTTCTAATTGGAAATCAGTCGCTACAGATGATCGAGTGCTTTGATATATAGATTGACTCCCATTTTAATGGTTCCTCAGCTTATGATTACTTTTTTTTTTTTTGGGAAGATACTATTAAGGCATTAACTCCCTCTTAATTATATTCCAAATTCATAGTAGGTAATCATCAATTTTTATTGTGTATTTATAGAAAGATGAGGAAAAAAATCCTAAATCAATTTAAAGAAAAAGAAAATAAAAGAAAGTGATTATATTTTTATAACTTATCTCAACCGTTAATTATTCTTAGATCTAATGAATGAAATTGGGGTTATAATATTGATTATAATTTTGGATGCCACGGATCCGCCCCCTTCAAGAAAATGATATTAACTTTTCACTCTATGAGAAATTTTAAATACACACCTATAATCACATGTACTATTTACTGATTCATTTTGGGTTTTTTTTTTTTTTTTATAAACTTTAGTATTTTGTCTTGCAGAACTAAAAACTTAGTTTTTAGACTTAGTTTTTAGTTTTCTGCTAATTAAACTTTTACTAATTTCTTAACTTTAGAAAAAATTATGTATAGACTAGTTTTTATGCTATTGTACTTTTACTAGTTTCTTAACTTTGAACAATTATATATGTATGTTTAATATATTTTTTTTCTTCAAATTCTAGCCGATTGATGTCATATTGGACATTTAGAGTTCGAATATAATATTACTCTTTTGATTGTAATTAAATTGAAAAATATCAAGAAAAAATTTATAACCCGATCAAAAAATCTAACAGAAAATAAAAGAGAATACGTAAAGAGAGTTGTGAAATAGTAAATATATAATAATTATATTAAATAACAGATTATTATTAGTTTTAGATATTGAGGGTATTTTAGGCAATTTGGGATGTGTATTTAGTATAATATTGAAATGAAAAACTAGATGGGTAGTGTATTAAGTAAGGGTGTGTATTAAGAGATTATGGGTGTGTATTTAAAATTACTCTCACTCTATTGGCAATGGTTTCTTTTTCTTAGTTGGAAACAATAGTTTTCAAACGATGTTAGCTAACTTTTACGGAGACTTGTGGAAAGTTTTCCAAAAGAATGAGTTAACAAATTAATAGTATTGCCCTAGTTATTAAAATTTTGTTCGGGCGTGAAGATTTAAGTGTCTCGTACTATCTATGGTAAGTTTATTAAAAATTCTAGTTGCTTTGTTAATCCCTTCATATTTTGGTTTAGGAATTTGTTCACCGTAAAGATTTTCTAGTCACCCTCCCCTAGATCGACTGGACAACTAATTTATCTTCGCAAAAAAACTTCTTACAGTTGATTCCCTCAGCGGAGAAATGCTAAAAGAAAATGAAAGAGAAAACTAAGAGAAATATTGACTTTCATAGATAGATCAACAAATAATTACAAGAGCTTATACATCCCAAAATACTGACACAAATGCTGACACGTGTCATGCATGTCGAGGGAATAAAATGTTGAAACTTTATTACAACTCTAATTAATAGATATAACTAGCATTATGAGAACCAAGGTCTGAAAAATCAAATTTATCGTCGACATTTCGGTAATAATTTCGTTTTTTTCACGTAGCGATATATCCTAACATTCCCAGCTAAAATCGCGCGACATTTTTGATATATCTCGAAATTTCAGGATATCTCGCGATATTTTCGAGATTTTGAAGAATATTCCTCAATTTTCTCCCATACACGTGCTAATGTCTCTCAGTCTCCCACTAGAATTCAATTAAAAAGGAATTGGGCTCCTGAAGGGTCGAACCCTGGTGGCCAAGAACTACAACTTCTCTTAAACCATCGGTGCTACAACTTGTTTTGATAAGTTATTCATAGCTCATACTATCTATATTGTTCATAATACCAATATGAAGATTATAATAAATATATTAATTTCCATACTTTCGATATATCCACGATATTTCCGTCGAAATATCTAATTTTCGGACCATCGATATTTCCCCGAAACCCGATTTTTTAGTCCTTGATGAGAACACATGGCTCACACGTGCAAACACATTTAACAGCTTACTTTTCTTAATCTCAACACGATCACTATTATTGTTGAGGTGGAGAATATTGTTAGACAATCAGAACATACAATATCTCGAAGTAATTGAAATTATTGGAGATTTTAATTATTGTTGTAATTCATCTCTAATAAAATGTGTAGTCAATTTCATTTTTCCTATTACAACAACTATATTATGTTTCACAAAAAGATAGTCGTTGGCATGTTATATCGTAAATGGTTTTTTTAAGGAGATGTTACATCGTAAACGCTATAAGTCAAGTTCATATTAGTTTCAATAGTTTCATCACTGTCCTAATAAAAATGTCTTTCTTAATATATGAAGTTAAACATTCTTTTTTTTCTGAAAACTATGATTTTATTTTTATAGCTAAAAGACTAGAGGTGCAGTCAAAAGAAAAAAAATGAGAAATTTTGAAAACTAACCAATTTTTGGTCATCAAGATGGTTTTTAACCTTCTTTTTTTATTTAGTTGAAAAATAACCATATGATGGTATAAAAAGTCTTTGTTACCCTTAATAACAAATAATCATTTTGAATATCTTGTTAACAAAAAGAATATATCTTGTTTGAATCTAAGCTTGACGAGACCAAAAAGATTGGGGGTTGAGTTGAGATGAAGAAAATGGGTCATGTCTGTGTCAAATAACTCTGAAGATTCTCTGAAGATTCAGTTGGATGGTAAATAAGTTTAAATGGGATCGTTGGAGGTCCAAAGAGTTGTGACCATTTTCAAATCGAATCCTAGTTGAAATTTAACTTAGTCGAACTGGTCTCTGATTGCCAACAAATGATGAGAGCTCCATTAAGTCTAGACGCGCTCCAACTTTAGTATAGCTACTGTACTCAGTTCTTCCTATAACGAGGTTCTTGGTCGCCATGTTTATTTTCTTATTTCTGCAAATCATAATTAGTTATGATCAAGGCATATTTTCTTATCAGGAAATAGAATTTCACACACAGTTAGATATAACATCTAAATTTTCTCAAATAAAAGATGAAGATGATTTATCTGCATTGCTACGGTTAGTTTGTACTTTTTCTTCTTTGCCGAACGAAAGTATGAAAATGATATCTCTATTTTAGGGCAAAGCGAACAATTACTTTATACAGTACCATCGAAAACAAAAGAATTGTATTACATCGGCCAAAATATATATGTATAGCAAATGATTCTAATAGTATTACGTTAAGTTATCGATGAAGCCCCTTAAGAACAAAAACAGTTTTCAAGTTTTAGTTGTAGAGAATTGATACGGGCATAATAGACTTTTTGTCTCTTAAAATGGTTATTTTTCAACTAAATGAAAAAAGATGGTTAAAAACCATCTTGATGATCAAAAGTTGGTTAGTCTTCAAAAATTTCTCAAAAAAAATCAGATACTACAATACACATAAAAGTTATTACATAATCATTGTTATATATATATATATATAT
>NC_020491.1:22298147-22303524 GCF_000184155.1 Fragaria vesca subsp. vesca
CAACGGTTTAAATTTATTATTTGAATGATGTGAACACAACACCAAGTGATGTGGAAATGAAATGGCATCACATATTTGTAATCTAAAATTAAACTTTTTTCTTTTGAAAGAAATCTAAAATTAAACTTTTCTTCATGAAAAACCAAGTTAAGAATTTGTGGAAAATTAAAATGAACAAAACCTAAAAAAGAAGAAGAATGAATAGAGAAACAAGAGTTCCCAGTTCCGTTTCCCAATTGTGAAGGTCTTCAATTATATTCCTTATCATTCTCAGAAGAATAGTGAGATGAAGAACTTATTTTATTGATTTTGATGAGGAACCTGAGGGAACCACGTACGTCTTCAACTGGTAAATAATCATATATATAACACATGCAATTATGCTACTGACAATGAAATGAACAAATTCAAATTTATTTCTTCAATTTAAGCAAAATTACATGAAATATAATAGCATCATAATTCAACAAAATTCAATCCATGATCAATCAATCATGTTTGTATATAAATTAAAATCATATCATATGTCTTTCTATGATGAGTTTTGATTAGCACTAGAAGAGATCCATCAAAGAAAGAAGGAGAAGAGTTTGTCTGGACTTTCAGATGAGATAGTGTTGGGTTCTTTTAATCTGGAAAAGTTATAGTTGAATTAAGAGGTTAATGAGGATTTGAGGGGTCTTCAAATTTATTCCTCCAGTTCTATATATGTTCGTTCTCCTTCTTCTTTTTGTGATTCAACTTTTTATTTTTTAGGTTAGGTTGATTTAGATTTTCTAAATTTTAATTTTGTTTTTGCATTAAGCAAAGTTTAATTTTAGAGTTCTTTTCAAAAGAAAAAAAAAAATAATTTTAGATTACAAATATGTAATGCCATGTCATTTCCACATCACTTGGTGTTGGGTATTTACATCATTTAAACAATAAATCTAAACCGTTGAACATTTTAAAATCTAATGGCTCAGAAACGGTGTCAAAATTTGTGTAAATTTTGATGTCCTTTAAACGGACCCATATATATATATATATATATATATATATATATGGTGTTATGCATTTCTACTTGGGGATCAATTTCTTAACTTATGGTCAAAATCGAGAGTAGATCTAAACAAAACTATTCATACCATATTAATTTACCTCATTTGTCATAAAATCTACAAAGGTCATAAGAAATGTAATTAGTAAGTATGGTACAACGAATATCACTCGATTGTTATTTGACTCGCTATAAACAACGTTAGATTATTGAATCGTTAGTAAGAATGAAATTTATGGTAAAAGTTAGTCGTAACTTGTAAGTAATGTAACACCGTCTTTAGGAGTGAGTGTTTACGTTAAGTATTTTACTACCTTGTAATCATACATTACACACATGTGTATAAAATATTTATATATTTATATAATGTTAACTTAGTAGATAAAGATCTTTGTCTCAATTAATTTTGAGCTTAGTAGATAAAATTGCATGTTTATTTATAAAAAAAATATAAAAAAAGTCCAAGCTAAGCTTTTTTCAATCTCCAACCCAATTTTGTTGTCCCCTTTTAGATCTTTCGATTGCGACGAACCGTCGACTTCTACGTGTAATATTTGTAAGAACTCTGAGTACCTAATGAGCACCTCCTACTAATCCAAGTGTTGAGTCTGTTAGTATTAGAGCTACTGATCTAATCCATGATAAATCACCACTGTGGATGTTTGTGGAGAAGATTAACAAGGTGTCGAATGGATGGTGTTGGACGTGGCAGTGTAGTTTCTGCAAAATGATTTACAATGGTTCTTATACTAGAGTATGCAGTCATTTGATAAACGAAGGGACATCCGGGATTATAAGTTGAAGTCACGTTACTCTTGATGTATACAGTTAGATGTTAAAGTTAGAGAAAGTATGCTAGGAGAAAGAAGACATGGAAAGAGTTATCCTGCTTATACACATCCACCAACTGTAAGTGATGATAAAAACAAGAAATTTTAAGATTTGCTGAACAAATTGACTGAAGAGAATGAAAAGCTAAATAGACAGAATGCTACATATTGGTAGTTGGTTGATAAACTTTGTGTGCATGGAAAACAAAGAAATGCAGAACAAGAACAATATGTTGGAAAGACATATTGGAGGAAGTTGTTTTGAAGCAAAAAGAAGTGATAAATCATCTGCAAACTGAAGTAAGCAAATTGGAAAGACAATTGTCAGAGAAAGAAACATTTGATTCTCAACAAGATATGCAAACATCTCTACTTCAACTAATATTAGTAAGAGTGAACAAATGTGAGAAAAAGAAAATGGGGAGAGGACGGTGAGGATAGTTAAAGTGATGGAGAGGATGACTTCAATATTAACCACAATATATATGATGTTTTTTTTTTTCTTTAGAAACGTTACTAGTGAATGGGACCGAATACGTCCGTTAGTGACTTCGTCTTTGCTCATAGCTACATGATTTAAACTGTAGTCAGCAATCAATATGCTCCACCTTTTAGTGAACTAATGTGAATTTAACACGTGCTAGACATGTGCATGATCAAAAGCTCAACAATAAATCTAATTGTTGTGTTTAACATATCATGGTAAGCGCCTTTAGATCTTTACTGATATTTTATGATTTACGATATAAGCAAAGATAAAAAAATAAATAAACACAACAAAATTATAGTGGTTCAGTTATAATTAACCTACGTCCATTTTGTGATCTCTCTTGAGAGATTCACCAGTACTCTGAATAATTTAGGTTTACAAGAACTTATTGCAGAACCCTCAAACCCTTCCCCGTCTAGTTCTTATCTCTCTATCACTCTTTCTCTCCTCCTTCTCCGCCTCCAGCTTCCAATTACTTCCCCGTCATCCACTGCCTGCACCTCGAAATCACTCACTCCCCTTCCCTCACCTCTCAGCTCTCAAAAAACCTAGCCTCCCTGAGCTCACTAGATCCTTAGTCTCAAATAGTTGCTTGTCTCAGTCGCCTCAATCGACTGGATTCTACTCTCAAGCCAATATAGTAAATTTAAGATACCCTAGGTTTTACTGTAGTTTCTTCTTCTTTTTTTGTCAAAACTCACTAACCAAACGTTTGATATAATTCTGTTTGGTAAGTGAGTGGTTCAATCCACTCCGCTTTTCAAATGAGAAATCTAGTGCTCATAAACTTTTATTTTGACTGTTTTTTCTGTTTTTTGGTCTGGTTTGACTAAACATTAACTGCCACGTAGGCAATTCTTATCAGTGTGAAAATCACAGTAAACAAAAAGGCGTGTGCACATTCGCATTCGAAATGTTGGGAGCTAGTTAAGTTATCTCAGACTTGAGCGTTGGAGACAATTATTACGACTTTGAGTTCAACCAAGTTAAAACACACCACTTTGACCAAAAAAAAAATAGTTAACACACCACACAATGCCTCTCTCTCTCACACACACTACACCTCTTCTTCCTCCGGCCACCTCTTCTCCCACCGGCCACCATGTCCTTGAGTAAGCTAGGAGATGGTAGTAGTGTCACGCCCCAATTTTCGAAGGATAAATTTCAAAAATTTGGGCATGATAAAACTCAAATTCTAAATATCTCAAAACCTGCTCAACAACTATCAAACTAAAAACAGATACTGGAAATGTAAATATCAACAAACTCAACAACTGAGTTAAACATTTATTCTCCTTAATTACATCAACTTCCAAAAGTCTAGTAATAAACTACTTCGCTTACAAGAGCTTAAAACAACTACCATAAAAATACAAATAAATGTATATCGTCAAAAACCCAGCTCCTAGGCCACTGCCTCAACCCTGCTGATCATCACCTGCAGGTCTAACCCCTACACTATGAATTGGTGCACCGGGTTGTAAACAACAAATCCGGTAAACTAAAAAGCTCGTATGAGTAACTCCTAAAATATTAACTCAACAATTCCAACATCACATATAAATAAAATTAGTAATTCCTGCATTAATAACTTAGTTCAGGAATCACCTAAAAGCAAGAAAAATCAAAAGAACAATTAAGAAAAACACAATAATTCAAAATCACTCAAAATCATAAATGAAACAAATAATTAAAAGGAAACGCAACAATTCACAATCAAAATGAAATCCTACAAAAAGGCATAGTTCAGGAAATACTTAAAACGAGGAATTTTAAAAGACAACAAATAAGAACCTCAAACAATCATTTCTCTACTCTTACTTATGAGTTCGCCAACACTTAGTCATCCCCCATAAGTAACCAACAAATACGTACTCATGGGTTCGTCAACACTTAGTCATCCCCCATGAAGTACCAACTGACAGACTAGGCTCTATATTGACCATAACCAATCACCTAACCAAGGCTTGGTTCCCGGTCCACCACGAAAGCTCCTAATCTAATGCACACCATCACCACTAAGGCACACACATTCACAACTAATGCACTCACTCACCACTAAGGCACACATTCTATTACTCTCACGTCATAACACTTATCAAATCACAAAATAATAATATCATAACCGTAACCAATCACCCGATATAAAGGCTTGGAACTCGGTTTGACTATTTAAACAACAATTCACAATATAAAAATATCATCAACAACAACACAAGAGCACTTCATAATTATATCTTTCCACCTAGATATATTTATATAACAAAGACATAGATATTCCCACTAGAATAAAAATATCAACAACCATATTTCAGCATCACAAATCACATGATCGGAAGTTCTTTTGAAAGATTTTTTTTTACTAGAAAACATATTTGTCACTTACCCATAAGCCGTTGACGATCAAACTCATTTATTTTTAAAACAAAAATCATTTTCCTTTAAGGACAATTTAACAACTAACAATAATAAAATTATAAAATAAACTCGGTTCCTTATGAACCCATGTGAGATTTACTCACAATATAACAATAGCATCATAATTATCATATCATCAACATTTCCATCAACATTATAATCATCATCATTAATCTCATTATCATCAAAATTTTCATCATAATCATCATCAAAATCAACATCATAATCATCATCATAATAATTATAAATATTTGGTCCCAAAGTGGACCTTGGTGAGATGTTACTCACCTCAAATCCAGTTGCGTCTTCGCACGCACAACACAAGCATATAGCACAAAACCACCCCACAAGTCACCTATTAACAAAAACGTTAACCTTAGCAACTATGAAAAACAACATTATCCAACATGGGCCGAAACTCAAGTCCTAACCCACGAGCTTGCCACTTGAGACAAAACTTCCTCCTTGACCTCTAAAAAGTCGCCGAAACGTCCAACACATCCTATAGAACTACTAACCAGATTCTCATGTTCGGATTACTCAAAAAAATGAAACGAACGAAACTTAACACCACGGGGAAACCTTAGCATGCAATAAAGA
>NC_020491.1:22304947-22327353 GCF_000184155.1 Fragaria vesca subsp. vesca
TTACAAGCAGAGCTATACATGGGACAAAAAATGTCGAGTTAAAAACCAATGAGTTCATGGTTTTAGGGGGCGGATAGGAGACTCAGCAGTATTAGAAGAAGCGAGCGGATTGATACATGTAAGTTTTTTGTTTTTGTCTGTTTTTGTTTTTGCAAATCTTCATTAAATTCGAAAAAGAGATGAAGGCTGTGTTTAGATGCCGGATAATATAAAGAATAAAGATTTGGATTCCAGATTATGTTGGTTTTAATTGTCTGCATTCAAGGAAACAAAAAGAGAAAACCCAAATCGCCGATCTCTCAGTGGGTTGGCGAAGAACAAAAGGAGCTGAAGTTCTGGGTTTCTAGTTTTGGTTTCTTGGTACAAAAGGAATTGCAATCTCTTCCATACTGTACCCTCTTTCTTTTGGTGGTTGGGCTTAGGTTCTTGGGCCTGGGGTTCAACCTTAGGCTGGGGAGAGAGGTCTTTGGGCTCAATAATGTTTTTATTTCCTTTTGGGGTTAAGTCAATTGAAAAAAGTTTCTGGATTCGATATTGATCATTCTTATATCGAAAGCATAGGCTTTAGAATCTAATTGCAATTTCTTTTATCTGTTTTCCTCAATGAGTGATGAAGATCAGAAGCTTTTTTTCATTTCAGGTTTCTCAAACATTTATTGTACCGCAATCGGTTCAGCCGGACCTTGGGATCGAATGCATAAATATGTCACAGATGTGGTAAGATTTTTATAAAAATCTAATTACTATTGTAATATACTACTGGAAAAAAGCTCTTAGGAGACGGAATTATTTCCTAAGTAGAACTTAGAACACAGAATTAGGAAACGGAAAATGTACTTAGGAGACGGAATCATTTAAAAAAATAAAAAATTAATCACTTAAGCGATGGAACAATATTTCGTCTTCTAAGTTCTACTTAGGAGACGAAATCATTTTTATAAAAAAAGAAAAAAAAATTTTAATCACTTAGGCGACGAACAAATAGGATTTCGTCGTCTAAGTTCACAAATTATTAGCGGCAATCTTTCCGCCAAAAAATTGATAAAAATTCAAACAATTTTTTTTCAAAAATTTCATCTTCTGATCTCATTAAACTAACCTTCTTTTCAAAAATTAAAAATGATAAAACCTAACCCTATTCAATTATTGCCCTACTCATCTCATCTTTTCAATCCTTTCTCTTCCTCTGCCTCTCCCGTCCACTCTCCAAACTCAAAGCACCTCCATCTCCATAACCCAATTCGATTATCTCATTTCTTCTTCTTCCACAACTTGATACTTCAAACCCCCTCTCTCTTTCTCACCCTCCACTGGGACTCTCCCTCTCCTCCTCCCTTCTCCATTTCCATACCCACCCGCCCTTTTTGCCTCCGTGCCACCGCCGCCATCCGCTTGGAATTCGAAATCGAGCCTCCGCCCTCGACCCTCCACCTTCCACAATTTTTCTCTTTGTGATTGTGATAATTGTGATTGCATTTTGAGAGGATTGCCTCTTCAATCAGAGAAATTGCAGATTGTGGTTTTATGGCAGGGATTATTTTCCAAGCTTTCAAGGTATACCTCAGAGCACGTCAGTGGTTTGGATTGAACGACGCTAGACTGAGATTGGAGGGCTAGGGCTGAACTCCGATCCGACCTGGAATGTGAGCGGAGGAGATAATGAAGCTAAGTCTAGGACTGGTAGGCTAGGGCTGAACTCCGGCTTGGAAGGTGAACGACATAGATGATGAAGCTGGGTCTGGGCAGAGGAAAAATCGGTACAATGTTGGAGACTAGAGCAGAAGACGAAGTCAGATTGAGATTTGGAAGAAGGCAGAGGTCACCTATGGCGGGGTTTATCATTTTTTTTTTAAGAATTAGAGTATAATTGTTTAAAAAAGTCCATCTCTTATTATCTTAGGAGACGAAACGATTATGTCTCCTAAGAACCACCTAGCAGATGAAAATTCAAGTTCTGTCGCGAAGTTACCTACTTGACGGCACTTTGCCGACGGATCTTAGTCGACAACCATTCCGTCTCCTAAGTTCTTAAGAGACCAATTTTGTTAGTTAGGAGATGAAACCATTCCGTCTCCTAAGTGCTATTTTCCAGTAGTTAATGCAGAACCTGTGTATCTGACTTTGTATATTTTGTGTGTAGGTCGAGGAACAAGAATGGAGGACCGAAAGATCTGTTACGGTCGAGTTCGCCAAGGACAAGATCATAGAGCATTGTGTTGAATGCGACAGTGAGGTAGAGAATGATGAGTATGAGTATTCCGGTATACTAGTCGGGTGGCCGCTTGGAGGGGTATGTGTAAGTTTTAACTATAGATTTTATCTACTTCTTTAAGGATACATGGTTATAACCTCTGTGTGTAGTACTAGGATGACTGTACTATCTATAATCCTAATTCTGGGCAAACTATAAATAAATACCTGGAACATTAGAGTCAGTCATTTTGTGTCTTCTCCTTATTACACCTTTAGTATTCTCTTTGTTGATAGGACTGTTTCAAGAATAATACATGCATAAGGGACCAAAATCTAGTATATATATTTGTTTATGTCTTCCATCAAGCAACTATCATCCTCAACTGGCTTAATATAGCAGTAAGTGCTTTTAGATTTTTACTGGTATTTTACGATATAAGCAAAAATAAAAGACAAATGAACACAGAAACACAGCGGAATTATTGTGGTTCAACTATAATTGGCCTACGTCCACTTTGTGATCTCTCTTGAGAGATTCACCAGCACTATGAAGAATTTAGGTTTACAAGAACTTATTGCAGAACCCTCAAACCCTTTCCCGTCTATTTCTTATCTCTCTATCACTCTTGACTCTAGGTATTCTGTCTCACCCTTAGAGAATTCCCTCCAGCTTCTTATTATAGGGGCTATTAACACAATAAGATTTAGGACTCTTAAACTTAGCAGACAAAATCCTAACAGATCTTGAAAGATTACTTTCCTAAAACTTATAGAAAATCCTCTTTCCTTTCTGGACTCAGATTTGTTTACTGAATCCTTAACTTCCAGATCGTATCAACAAGCCAAAAACACAACAATCTCCACCTTGGTGAGTTGATACCAAATGATTGCTGCTCCCATTAGGATATCTTGAATCTTCTTGAAGCAACCCTGAACAAAAACCTCTACGAACCTTCACCTTGGCAAGACTCTTCTTGCCTTAACGCACCTCAAGTGAGAAGGTGCTCCACCACAACTCAGCAAGCTGTGACACTGAGCAAGTCCAAGCAATGCCTAAACTTCTTTGTAGAAACGTGTTTGGTTAAACAATCTGCTGCATTGTCATTTGTGTGAACATTCTCCATAATGATATCTTTAGCTTCTACCCAATCTCTGATTCTGTGATAGCGAACATCAATGTGTTTCGTTCTTGCATGAAACACCTGACTCTTTGCCAACTGAATGACACTTTAGCTGTCACACTTCACTACCACGCCTTCTTGGTGAATCCTGAATTGACTTGCCAGCCCATTCAACCAAATAGCCTCTTTTGAAGCCTCTGTTTAATGTCATATACTCTGCCTCCGTAGTAGATAGAGCTATGACTGCTTGAAGAGTCACCTTCCAGCTCACAGGTCCTCCTCCACAGGTGAAAACATAACCTGTTGTGGACCTCCTTCTATCTAAGTCTCCTGCAAAATTATAGTCCACCAAACCAGCAACACATGCTTCTCCCTATTTTCTATCAAACATAATTCCAAGCAGCTTAGTCCTCTTCAAGTACCTTAAAATCCACTTCACTGCTTCCCAATGGCGCTTACTCGGATTTGACATATACTTTGAGGCGACGCTCAATGCTTGAGCTAAATCTGGTCTTGTGCATATCATTGCATACATGAGACACCCTACTGCACTTGCATATGAAACATTTTTCATTGCATCAATTTCTTTATGATTTGATGGCCTTTGATGTGCACTCAACTTAAAGTGTGCAGCTAATGGGGTAGAAACGAACTTAGCTCCATCCATGTTGAAGCGTTCAAGTACCTTCATGATGTATTTTTCTTGTGACAACCATATTTTTTCTGTGCTTCTATCCCTCTTTATTTCAATCCCAAGGATCTTCTGTGCTGCTCCTAGATCCTTCATGTCGAATTCAGCTCCCAACTTCTTCTTAAGTTCTTGAATTTTCGACATCTCCATGCATGCAATTAGCATGTCATCTATATACGAAAGTAATAGAATGAATTCCCCATCTTCAAATACATGGTAGTAGACGCAGCAGTCATATAGTCATATAAACATCTTGTGTAGCCTATTTTCAGCATGTATTGTCGAAATGCTTGTACCACTGTCTTGGTGATTGCTTGAGCCCATATAGAGACTTCCTCAAGGGACAAACCAGATTCTCTTTTCCTGTTTCAACAAAACCCTCCGGCTATGACATATAAATGTCTTCTTCAAGGTCCCCATGAAGAAAAGCAGTCTTCACATCCATCTACTCAATCTATATCATATTAAGCTGCTATAGACAACAACAATCTGATTGAAGTGTGTTTGATGACCAAATAGAAAATCTCGTCATAATCCACTCCTTCTTTCTGCGAATACCCTTTTGTCACCAAACGCGCTTTGTAAGTTATGGCATCATCATCATCATGTATTCCTTCTTTCTTCCTAAACACCCACTTGCAGCCAACAAGTTTTCTTTCTTTGGGTTTAGGAACCAGCTCCCACACAGAATTCTTATGCAAAGATTCCATCTCTTCAGTCATAACACCAATCCAACCTGCACTTTCCATGCTTTCTATGGCGTCTTGATATGTTGGATCTCCTTAACTTATACTCAAAGCACGACTCACATCTTCTTCCGGTTCGAATCCAAAACGCTAAATTGGTTTTCGATTCCTTTTAGGTTTGTCAAGTGCTATGCTTCTTTTGAATGGGTCAGGTGTTTGTGGGATAGGAGAATTATGTCCTCTTTGTAGGGGTGGACTTGGTCCAATCGGTTCGATTTTAGAGCACGAACCAAAAACTGGATCGCACCCCTCGGTTACCTATTTCTCAAGACCAAAACCGTAAAATACATACAAGAAACCGCACCTGTCACACCCCGAATTTTGGATAAATAAAGATTACAAATTCAAGGCATGATAACTAAAAGAAAAACAAACTTTACAACACTATAGTTTTACAACTTGTGAAAGAATAATTTGAAACAGGTAAACCTCCCTCAATACTCACAAAAATCTAGAAGTAAACCAAAAGGAACAAAGCCCATCTGCCGCAGCCTCAACTCTGCTAAACCTGACCTGCAAAAACAACCTCTACACCATGGATTGGTGTACCGGGTTGTAAACAACAAACCCGGTAAGCTTTAAAAGCTCGTATGAGTAAATCTATAACAACAGACTCAACCCATAAGATAAAAACAAGAGTTCATTCATTAAAAAAATAAATTCAAGAGAACACTTACAAGCAAGAGAAATCAAGAAGAAATTAAGAAAACACAACAATTCAAAATCACTCAAAATCATAAATGAAATCCTGCAAAAAGGGTAGTTCAGGATTCCAAAAAATCACACAATTAAAATTAAAGAATCTCCTGCGGATAAGCATAGTTCAGGAGATACTCAAAGCAAAGAATTTAAATAACATCACATAAGAATATCACCCAATCATTTCTCTACTCTTACTTATGGGTTCGTCAACGCATAGTCATCCCCCATAAGTAACTAGACAAAACACGTACTCATGGGTTCGTCAACACATAGTCATCCCCCATGAAGTACCGACAGACTAGAGCTCTATACTGACCGTAACCAATCACCCGGCCAAGGCTTGGTTCCCGGTCTACCACGAAGGCTCCTAAGCTAATACACACCATCACCACTAAGGCACACACATTCACAACTAATGCACACAATCACCACAAATGCACCATTCCGCAACAAATGCACTCACTCACCACTAAGGCACACACATTTTATTACTCTCACGTCATAACACTTATCAAATCACAAAATAGTAATATCATCATAACCGTAACCAATCACCCGATTAAAGGCTTGGAATCCGGTTTGACTAATTAAACAACAATTCTACATCACGCTATCACATTATCATAACGTGTCTTTCACACATAAACACGTGGATATAAATATTTAAAACAAGAATAATTCTACCAACTCTAATTATTACTCATGATCGGAAGTCCTTTTGAAATATTATACTAATAACAGAAAACTTGTTTTCACTTACCATGAGCCGTTGACGATCAAGCTCATTTATATTTAAAAACAAAATCATTTTCTTTCAAGGACAACTTCACAATTAGCAACAATTATCATCATCATCAAAATCACCATCACATTTATCATCATAATAATCACATAATAATTATCATCATATCATCAACATTTCCATCAACATCATCCTTAATCTCATCATCATAATCGTCATCATAACAATTATCATCATCAAAATCAACATCACAATCATCATCAAATCATGATCAAAATCAACATCACAATCATCATCAAAATAAATAGGCCACAAAGTGGACCTTAGTGAGATTTTACTCACCTTAACTCCCGCTGCGTCTTCATAAGCACAAACGCAAGCGTCTAGCTCAAAGGCAAACTCCACAAGTCACCCTAATTAACATAAATATTAACCTTAGTAACCAAACAAACTAAAAGTAACATTTGCCCTCTTAACCCAAAACTAAAATCCGAAGGTTTGCCCAAAGGAGGGCAACTCTCCATCAAGACCTCCCAAGGTTCTCGATCACCCAAAACTAAACCTCCTACAACTGCCAAAACGGCTCCTACTTTTGAAAACACAAAATCATCACACCTCATCGAAAACAACTCCAACATTAAGCATCACAAGATCTCAACCTAGTCTTATAATATATCAACGTGCTCACAACAACAAGAACTAGCTAACCCTTGCAACTGTTTACACATCCTGCCAGACGCGCCGCCACGCGCCACCACAGGCGGCGGCGAGTGGGCCCCACGCGCCACCACAAAACTTCCGAATTAGGGCAAACTCCCAACACAAAACTTGTAGAATACTACAAGGGGGACACTTTTCATACCTGAAGGTCCAACCAGTTCGGCCGGAAATCACCGAAACTCGTCGGAAAATTTTGGAATCCACCACCGCCACTCTCTACCGTGAGTCGCGCTCCAAGGCTACCAGAAGTCGAACCAGAATGCCAAGGGCCTTATATCCCGACCGGTCTCTCGCCTTGTCGCCGCCGCCGGATGTCTGAAACCCGGCCGGGTCTCTAACCCGAACTTCCGAGCTTCGGGTCACCACCTCGGGACCGAAACGGCGCACATCACCACCACAGGTCAGCTCGGACGGAGGAGAGGAAGAGAACCCGACCGGTGCCGGCGTCTAGGTCGGTCGGAGGTGGCCGAAAAAGCCGGGTCGGGTCGGCTGGAGGACTTGGGTTCTCTCGGGGTCGGGGAGAGAGAAGGAGAGGGAGGAAAATCTGGTTTCTGAAAAACTGAGGACCCAAACTGAAAATTTCCTATTTAACCTAAATATTCCCGAAAAGCCACAACTTCCGCTGACCATAAATTTCTCATACGAAGTCCGTTTTACGCGTGCCACATGTCTACAAACTCGTATCGTCGTGCTCTACAACTTTCATGAAGGAAGTTTCTCGAGAAACCCAACAGATTTGAAAGTCAACTTTTGACCCTTCAGAACCATAAGACCGCTTCGGGACAATTATGCGTCCAAACGCTTCCGCTCTTCCGTCGTACCTCAAAACACACTAACTTCTAACTCGAAAATTCTCAATTAATATTAGAAACTAATATCAAATTTCTGGGGTATTACAGCACCTGTCAGTTAACCGAAACTCGGTGCGGTTTCGGTTACATAACCTATTTTCCGTAAAAACTTTCACACTTGGCAAATGAAAAGAAAAGAGTTCAATACTTCAAGAAGTTATGGAAACATAGCAATATCATCTTGTTAGCATAACTAAAATACCATTTGAATAAAGGTTTATTGCCATTAGAAGCAGCTACTGATATAACATCAAGTTTAACAAAAAAACAGCCTTGCCATCAGAGACAGCTACTAATATAGCATCAAGTTTAACAAAATTACACAGGTCTTGCAGTTTTCTATTGCAAACAAAACAGGCACCACGAGATCCTTGCCCTCAGCTAATCCATCCTTGTTCAAAATCACATATACACAAATCTGCATTATACACATACACATATCAAATAGATTCATGTAGAAGGTTAAATTACCGTCTGATCATGTTACTTTTCCATAACTACAATAAAATATGACAGTAACAAGATGATAACCTACTTTAAATAATGTTCTGGACTCCAAATAGTAACAAAGAAACATAATGAAACAAGTGAAATTAGTAACAGTACTATACATGAAAGTTGACAAAACATTGCTAAAGGTTCATTTGCTTTGTTAAGCAGTCAATTGAAGTTTCTCCATTTTTGAAATGATTAAGTTAAACAAGATTAGGTTAGAACACTCTAATTTGTCAACAAATATAAATGAGTTCTTGAACTTAAATTTTCTTACCAGCCTCAACTTCCTCACACTCCTTGTATAGTTCAAGAGCTTCTGCACTTGGCTCTTTAAAAACACAAAATTCCTTGGCCCTTACATCACAACAGCAAACCCGTGCTTCAACTATTTTAGGAGTCAAAGAACTCCTAAATGGATCCACTATTCGTTTTCCCAAGCTAAAGGCAAATTTTGATGCAACCGTGGAGACTGGAATGACAAACACGTCCTTCGCTACTTTGGATAAAATAGGATACCTTGGAGTATTTTCTTTCCACCAAGCAGACAATTCAAATCCCTTATTTTTTGGATTTTCAGGAGCCTCCGTCAAGTATTTGTCTACCTCATTACAAATCTCAACAACTTTCTTAGCTTTCCTCAATGCAACAAATTTGTTGAGCCTTTCAACCCGGACATCAACTATTGGAGGATTAGCAGAACCATCGATGTCCATTGGGGCAACTGAATCAGCTTCCATGACTGTGTTGCCAACTCGTGGATAAAATTCCTTCTACTCCTTATATAGCTTCATAAGTAGCTCCTTCAGTTGAGAAGAAATCTGCTCAATATCCTCTTGCTTAGTTCCCACATCAGTATAACAATATGGAATGTAGTCTAACTTCCAACAGGGATCAAGAGCATTGGCTACAAGCATAAGGTGATTTACTTTCTCAAACTTTCCCCAATACTTGTAAAATTTCAGCTTCATAACTTTTGCAACCTTACACAAAACTGCATCATCCTCATTCTTAATGCGTGCAGCCAAGTGCATATATATGAATACCAGTGAACTCATGAAGTACTTGATTCGACGTAATTGATTTTGAAGCACTAAGATGCAGGGTAGCTTCATAAATTGATTTTGAAGCATTTTCCCAATCAGCACTATCAGGAGGCCCTACTTGCTTTTGATCTCCAGTTTTTGGGTCTTTAAAGGTGTTGACATAACCTACATCTTCCTCTCCTAATCTTTCAAACACCTTTTGATACTTCTTAGTTACTACGAACATCAGATAAGTAGAATTCCATCTTGTCACCAAATCTACACCCACATTAGCCTGTGGATCCAATTTTTCAAGAACAACCATTTCTCTAAACCTGTCCAACCTTTGAGATAAGTGTCTAATGTACCTAACAACATTCTGGATCCCATGAATAGACGCATTCAACTCCTTTATACCATCTTGTACGATTAAATTGATAATGTGACAACACCTTAGATGCAGATAGTCACCACCGAGCTGTAAAGTCCTCTAGGCTGCCAATCTCTTCTTCATAAACTCAATGGCCACATCATTAGACGAGGCATTATCAACAGTGATGGCAAAAATCTTGTCAATCCCCTAATTCATCAAGCAAACCTCAACAAATTTGCCAATGCTATCCCCTGTATGATTTCCAATCACTGTGAAGTTAACAATACGCTTGTGCAACACCCAACCATCATCCATGAAATGAGCTGTAAGGACTAAATAATTTACATTCTAAATCGACGTCCATGTATCAATAGTGACTGAAACCCTTCTTCGTTCTAATTAATATACCATTCAACTTCAATTTCTCTTCCAGGAAAAGGCTCCATATTGCTTTGGCAATTGCTTTACGCTTCAAAATTATGAAGTCTGGACATATTTCATCCATAAAATCTATGAAACCCAGCTTCTCAACATGACTAAACAGAAGCTCGTCTCTTATGACTTTTATGATGTACCTTACACACATAAGTTTAGCTTTGTCCTGGTTAAACTTCCATGCCTTCACCTTAGCCGTTCCATCTTTTGCCTTTTCAAATCTTAAGGTACTCTGCCTTTTGTCTTTCACCTCATATAATGGTGATTTTTTACAAATCTTAAGATGTTTACCGTTGGCACTTGTTCCATTCTTCCTAGAAGCGTACATAATTAGCGTACGACAATAATTGCACATGGCTCTATCATCCCTATCAGTCACACCATTCTTCTTCTTCATCATTTTATAATGTGCCCAAGCTTCACATTTTTTTTGCTTCTTATTTGAGGCGTCTTCATCTTCTGGGATTGGAACTGGATGTTGTGTTAAAGGATTTAGGACTGGAACTATAACATGTGGAATAGAGCTTGGATTGAGATTATCAACAGGCACCATTACCTTTAAGAAAGACATAGATGAAAGGAAATGAGACAGATTCCAAAGATTAAACTATCCATTAAACAAAAAGGATGAGATGATCAAGGATTAAAGAAATCAACTTGTGCTTTAAACAAAATATTACATTATCTATGTGATTCTATATTCCTATTCTACATATTTTGTCTAAGTTGTAGGGTACACTTAGTTTAATCCATTGAATAAAACAAGAAACGATTTCTTCATTTAATCTAATATGCAAACATTAATCTAAGAGACTAGAGAATAAGATATTACCTTGAGTTATGCTTGAGTTATGAGACTGACAGTGGGAGGCTGGAGTAGGAGGATTGAGTTAGGGCGCTGGAGTTATGAGGATCGTTGCTGGGTTTTTGGTTTTGGGTTTGAGAAGAGAAGAGAGGCGGAAGAATAGAGAACTGAGAGTCTGAGAAGAGAAAGGATCGAAAGGCTAGGTTTTTAGATTTAGGTTAGAGAAGAGAATCGTGTGTGTGCAGGCCTATGGTAGGCATATTTACAACCATTCAAAACATGACACGTATATATTTTAATTAACTATTTATATTAATTAAATAAAGTTGGTTCGGTTTGGTTAGACCAGTTTTCTGGGGGCACTGAACCGCAAACCGACACCGTAGTGTGACCTGTTTGGTGCGGAAACCGCACCGATCAGCCGGTTTTGACCGGTTCCTGTTTTCTCGGGTCGGTGCGGTGCGGTCATGGCCGGTTTACGCTTTTTCGGTCTCACAAAGTCCACCCCTACCTCTTTGTGGAGATTTCTCCACCTAGGCCATAACGGTTGGCTGTCGTTGACGCTCTGGTTCCTCAATAGCTACTTCATCATTCCCTTGCTCAATTTACTTCACATGTGCTTCAGAATCTGCAACTAATGGTTTAGCTAATGAAATACTAATTGCTTCTCCTTCATCAACAACCATTTGCCCCTTCTTGCTATTAGCTTCTTCATTTAATGACATGGTCTTTTCATCAAAGACGTCGTCTCTGCTGATCACCTTTTTCTCATTGACTATATCCCACAACTTATAACCTTTTACTCCTTTCTCGAAGCTGATGAACAAGCATTCAAGAGACTTAGGTTTCAGCTTGGTTCTTTCGTCTCTAGGAATATGTGCATAAGCACTGTAACCAAACACCCTTAAGTTGGAATAATTAATCGGTTTTCTAGACCATACCTCCTCTGCACACTTGAAATTAATAGCCCTAGAAGGTGATCGGTTAATCAAATAACATGCATGATTAGCCGCTTCTGCCCAAAACTCTTCAGGCAACCTTGCATGAAATCTCATGCTCCTTTCTTTTTCCATGAAAGTTCTGTTCATCCTCTCTGAAACACCGTTTTGTTGGGGAGTCTTCTTAACAGTAAAGTGCCTTGCGATGCCTTCATCTTTGCATAGCTGTAAGAACTTCTTATCTTTATATTCACCTCCATTGTCTCTCCTTAAACACTTGATTTTTCTGCCCATCTGATTTTCTACTTCAGCTTTCCACTCCTTGAACTTGGTGAAAACCTCATCTTTAGTCTTCATAAAGAAAATCCACACCTTCCTTGAGAAATCATCTATGAAAGACACGAAATATGTGGCTCCACCCTTTGATTTTGTTGTTGTTGGCCCCCAGACATGTAATACCCTAGATTTTCATATCAATTTTCCTTGTATTATGCCTTTATTTAATGAAGGATTATTTATGGAAATTCTTTGGTTTATGCGAAGTTGAAGTTTCGGGAGTTTATTTAAGGTGCTTTGACTTTTAAGAGGCCAAAAGTTGACTTTATTTTTCGTAAGTTATCTTCAAAAACTTCCTTCATGAAAGTTGTAGAGTTTGTCGTTACGAGTTCGTAGACATGCGGCACGCTTGAAACGGATGTCATATGAGAAAGTTATGGTCAGAGGAAGTTTGTTTCCGGGATTGGAAAGTGTATAAGTAGAAAAATGTGTGTGGGAGTTATTTTCGAACCCTAAAAAGTCAGCCTCCCTCTCTTTTCTCTCTTTTCTCTCTTCTCTCTCTTCCTCTCCCGAGCTCTCCCGAGGACCAAGCTTCCACCAGAGCTAGCTCCGCCGTCCGGCCACCAATTGGACTGCCGCCGGTCCCGTTCGACTCCCACAGGTGCCCTCTTCAGGGCTGGGCAGCTGCTGCTCTGTGTAGGACGCCGAAAACGACGCTTTTGGCCGGCAAAGGGCGCTGCTGTGCCACCGGTCGGAACCGCCGTATACAGCGGCGACGAGGGGCAACCATAGGTGAGTTTTGATCCTCTCCTCCTCCTGGTAGTGTCTAGGCATAGATTGAATCAAGTTTTGAGGTTTTTGAGCCCGGATTTGCAGGTTTGGAGTTTAATTTCGGGTTAGGGTTTCGGGGCAGTTTCCAGCCGGTTCCGGCCAAAATTGGTTGAAGCCTCAGGTATGAAAGTTGTTCCCTTTGCTTCAAGCTTTTCAACTTTGCTGTTGAGAGTTTTCTCAAATTCGAAAGTTTATGGTGGCGCATGGGGCCCACTCGCCGCCGCCTGGGGCCCACTCGCCGCCACTTGTGGCGGCGCGTGGCAGCGCATCCGGCAGTGGTTTTGGCTTAGGTTGCTGTGTTTGTGGAGAGGTTGTGAGCACGGTTTGTATGTTAGGATATTAAGTTTGTTATTAGGCTTGGTTAAGGTTTGAGTTAGGATTTGAGGATTAGAGGCAGCCATTTTGAGTCTCTAAGTTCGACGACTTTGGAAAGTTGTCCTCTCTTGATCTAAGGGTTAGTTAAGAGTATTGTGTTAACCTATAGTATTTTAGTTACTAAGGTTTTAATTGTGTGATTTTAGATGATTTGTGAAGTTGTGTTTCGCTTGCTATATTCGGTTGTGGAAATTGCAGCGGGATATTTAGGTGAGTAAATCTCACCAAGGTTCACTTTTGAACCTAATGTTATTATGGTCATATGATGGTAATGATGATGATGTTGGATTTCATAATATGCTTTTAATTGTTTTTAAAAATATATAAGCTTGATCGTCAACGGCTCATAGGTAAGATAAATCAAGTTTTCTTTAAATGCTATTTTGTGATTCATGTGATCATAATTTTATTGATTATTGTAGATTATTCTTGTGGAATATCTATATTGTGTTGTTGAGAATAATGATGTGATATTGTGTTGTTGAGAATAATGATGTGATATGGTGTTGTTGAGAATAATGATGTGATATTGTGTTGTTGAGGATAATGTTGTGATATCATGATTGTTGGATAAATAGCCAAACCGGGTTTCAAGCCTTTAATTGGGTGATTGGTTGCTGTTAATATGTTTTCTTTTTTGATAAATGGACGTTAGCCATAGATATATTGATAACTGAAAATCGGATTACAACATGAACATGACACACCCTCACGGGCAAACGTTAGAAAAGAATCATGCGAAACTACCTAAGAAAACAAAGTCATCCTAGGTAATTCCTATGCTGCAACCTATAAGCATTGCACCTCTCAAGAGAACCAGAACCAGAGAACCAAGAAAACCAAAAGACAAAACAGAAGCAAACCTAACAAAATCCTAGAAAAACCTCATTTATTCGAATAACTAACTAACTTAAACCCGAGAGAAGCATGACGATCTACATCAGGGAGGAGATCCCCGACGAGCTCAGCAGCCCAATTTGCATCATAGGCGCGAAACCCAATGGTAAACTAGGCACAGTCAAGGCCCAATTCACCTGATCCTAACGTAGAAACCCTAGCTTCAGAACTCGGCCTCCGGTGAACCACATCGGAACAGAGATCTGGTGTACCTCTGCCTCATACCTAGTGCCGGCGTTATCCGTTGTACCATCGTCGTCGGCCAAGCAGCCTTGTCCAAACCCTTTCGCCGCCAAGCCTTGGTCGCTACCCAGATGCGGATCCTAAGCCAATGGGTCGCTGCCAGACATACCAGCACCAGTAGCGACACCCTCCTTAATCAGATCTGAACCCCTCTACATAGAGAGGACGAGGTTGTGTGCGTGATCCGAAGACGACGCCGGAGACGACATGGTTAGCCCACCCAGAGATAAAGCAACGCAAACCAATAAAGGGAGGCCGAAGACCCCCAAAACCAGAAGAAGCCCGAGCGCATCGCCATGACTATCATTCTCTGAAGAACCAGAGGAAGAGAATGAGGCTCCAGCCTGGGAATGGTCAACTCTGCCGCCGCTAAGGAACCCTAGGAGAGAACCCGCAGAAAGAGAGTGTGAGACCCCGGAAATATTTAAGTAGTAAAATAGAATGGCTTGATATGTATTCTGTGATCTCATTAAGTGTCGAGATTTTAGTAGACAATTATTATTGTGCGTGTAAACGCTCAATTTTGTTGGTCTTGAAACTTATTATTTTCGAATTAGTGTCATATGAAAAAAGGTGTGGAACAACCCAATTTATTATGGGTCAGAAATCTGATAAAAGTGTTAATTTGAGGGCAAGACTGTAACTTCCTAAGTTAGAAGATAAATTTCGGAGTTCTATCTTGAGCTGAACTAGAAGCTTCTATTGTGGGTCTCTTCCTTCTCTGGAATTCTCCCTCTTTCTCTCATTATCTCTTCGACTCTCTGATGGTGGTGTCTCCGTGATAATCGTCAAGAGGAAAAGGCTGCTAATTAGTTCGTGGTTGATGCTAATCTTTAGCTCAAGGCTACGACGGATATGGAGTGGTTGTTTGGCTAGCTATGCACTGTGTGCATCGATTCGAGTTGTAGTTCCTGACATGTAAGAAAGTCACTTCTTCATTGAGGTAAAGTGTCAAGAACCCATTGATTTTGCATTTCGGTTTTGATATGAATTGAGTCCTGATTTTTGTTTTATAACTTGGTTATCGGTGACGATGGAAACTGGAGTTGTATTTGGGTTCCAAGGGAAGGAGAAAGAAGAGCTTGGAGATATATTGAATTATGAAAGCAGTGAAGGAAGTGAAATCAGGGAAGAGAAGATGCCCAGTATAATTAGAATGCAAGGATGGAAGACTAATCCCCAATCGGTGATTTGATAACTTGAAAAGAGTGGACGATGTTTCCGTTGCTATTGTCCAACAACGCAGGAGCAAGAAAGAGTTTAAATAAAGAATTTGCAAGGTTAGTAGGTGATGGCTTGGATAATTTACTCTTGAATTTGACTATGTGTGGTATGGGTATATATTCTGCGAAGGTTACTGTAGATATATATGCATTGATGAAGTGATGAAGTTTTGATCAATTGGTAGATATACTGCATGTTTACAAGAATGACAAAGTTGCAAACTAGTTTAATTTGAAAGGTATATTGAGAATCCAATTTGGGGTATAATCTGGTTTGGACGTAGAAGGGGAGTGGCTGGTTTGGCTAGTATTGGAATCAAGATCAAGTAATAGTTTACCTTAATAAGCTATTCTATTGTAAGGTTGGGATTTGCTGTAAGGTTCATGTTAAATGCCATGATAAATACAGATTCGGGGGCAATGCGATTAGTCCAATTATTTAGTGAACGTAGTTGCTAATTAAAGTAGTAGTTAAACGTGGTAATGGCGGACATGGAATTGAATCGATACATTGATAAGTTGGTAGTACTCGGTTAGCACCAGAATGTTAACTATGAAGTTGTGCTTGTTATAAAAATGGAATTTGGCAGTGTGAATGTGTGATTCGGTGTTTGGGTAACAATTTTGTAAAAGCATGATCTTTGTGAAAGAGTATGGATGAGGATGTATGCCAAATAAGGAGATTCTTATTTTAGAGAGAATATGTAAATGGACTTGGTAATATTTATCGAGTGATGTCCAATGAGTTTCGTATTAACACTCGAATGTTATTTATTGTCGGATCTAGGGACTCCAGTTACCCGGAACTAGAAGATGGTGGTGTTGGCCTAGGAAAGCAAATAGAAAAGAAAGCGACGATATTCCAGGTAGGGGATTCTGGACTTGCCTCAGTTAGTGATTTTATGCATATGATATTAAAGTAAAGTGATTTATGCATGAAAGATATATTTTCAAATTCTTGTGAGTTATTGTTTGATGACCTGAGAGTGAGCGGGGCATAGCGACTTCCTTGGGTTTCGATCCCCTAAACCTCCGGAGGGGCTGTACGGACTGGAGGACGTCTAACATCCTTTGAGGTGTGACGTCGCTCCTAGGCGGTATGGCGTAAATGGACACTCTCGCTACACTTTGCCAGTGTGTACGATAATAATCGTGGTAAGGTTGTAGTTGGCTTGAGATAGATCGGTCATCAGGTTTGTATTTCTACTTTGGGTCCTGCTTGCATTTTTACAAGGAATGTGTTATTTTAAACTGTTATGCATTATTTTCACTACTAGCCATGGCAAATGTTTTAAATTGTTTTCACACCTAGTTGGGGTAAAGTTTATTGAGCAGCGAGGACGAAAGCTCACCCCTACAATAGTTCATGGATGCAGGTACTGTGTATGAAGACGGGACAGCTGGACAGCGTTAGGTGTGGCTTAGACATTCTATATTCCATGTCATTGTCAGGGTTATATCCATATGACAGGTTTCCTTATTTATCGTGTCCTTGTATACCCCTTTTATCGAATATGTGTATTTGAGAAACTATTCATCTTGCAAACTTTTCGATCGTTGATCTTGAACCTGACTGATATTGATTTTTGTTTTAGAGAGGGCTTGTTTGATTTGAAAGATATCTAAACGTGTTATATCTTCACCTTATCTTAAATAAACATTTCTGCTAACATTTTTTGAAATTTTAAATTTTTCCTTTGCCTTGCGGGTTCTTAGAACTTGAGTAAAGGATCCTAGCTTGGGTTCTATGAATGCGCGGCACTGTAATGTGCTTGATTTGAAGAGGTGCAAATCGGGGCGTTACAGAGCGAGCATATTTTTTAATTGATAAGGAAAAAAAAAAAACTATTTCTTAGAAATATTCTTTACGTTGAGGTTAAGATGTTATTTATCATTTTTATATTTGATATTAGACAGTCAAACCGGGTTCCAAGCCTTTGGCCGGGTGATTGGTTGTGGTTAGGAATAGAGCTCTAGTTCGTCTGTCAATGTAGGTCATGGGAGATACTGTAGGGTATCTGGGACTCATGGGTACACATTTAGTTGTTGTAGGTCATGAGGAGTATTTATTAATACCTGGGACTCATGGGTACATGTTAATTGAAAAAGTGTTGGATTTGTGGTTTTTAATTATTGATATAATTGTTTTTGTGTTATAATTGGTAATTGGAAGTTTTTGTGTTATTTTGATAATTAATCATACGGGCTTTTTAGCTTACCGGGTTTGTTGTTTACAACCCGGTGCACCAATTCTTGGTGTAAGGGTTAGACCTGCAGGTGAGAATCAACAGGGTTGAGGCGGAGGCTTAGTGGCAGGGTTTTTTGTTGGGTTTTGTTGTATATTGTATATTTTTATATTTGGGGTAGACAACATTAAACTCATGTGAGCGTTTTCATTTTCTTGACTTTCAAGTTTATGTAAATAAGAAATTTAATATTTAACTCAGTGTTGAGTTGTGTAACATTTACATTTTCCGCATTGAGTTTAGTTTTTTTGAAATTTGTTTGAAATAGGTTTTGGGATTATATTATTTAAGTTAGATTATGCCAAAATTTTTAAAAATTATCCTTCAAAAATTGGGGCGTAACAAGACATATATGTGAATAGAGTCAACACTCCTTAGAATTTGTTCTCAGTACTACTCATATTGAATGACACTCTGGTCTACTTCCCAAGTGTGCAATACTTGTAGAATTCTAAAGTGCCGCTCATTACACCATCTAACTGATCTTTCTTGTGTAATTCTTGCAACCCTCTTTGACTCATGTGCCCTACCCTTTAATGCCAAAGCTCAGTCTTGTCTTCTTCTGTACAAATTGTTGCTCCACCTTAGACTATAGAACCTGTGAGTTTATACATGTTATATGGTTGTATTGCACCTTTCATGTAGACCATTTGTCCCTTTCCTACCTTGAGCACTCCATTCTGACCATTATACCAAAATCCAGCCTATCCAAATTAAGTACGTAATGAAATAAGATTTCTGCTCAAACCTGGGATATGTCTAACGTTCCCAACGTTTTGACAATACCATCATGCATTCTGATCTTTACTGTTCTAATTCCCATAATTCTGCTTGGTGAATCATTCCCCATCAAAACTGATCCGATGTTCCTCTCCTTGTATGTGTCGAACCAATCTGTGTGCACACATATGAAACGTGCAGGCCGTATCCAAGGTCCAATGTCTAGGCGCGCTGGAGTTGGTTGAGATTGCGAGGAGTTCTCCATCCTCATCATTGTTTCCAATAACGACGTTGGCTGACTAGGTGCTTTCTCCTGACATCTGCGCCTTCTTCTCCGTCCATTGTTTGCAATTCCTTTTCCAGTGGTCAGGTGAACCACATACGAAGCAACCATTTCCCTTGGATTCAGACCTGCCCCTTTCTTGAAATCCACCACCTCTATTCATTGACCTTCCTCTCTCCTTGCCTCTAACATAGAGTCCCTGTGCTTGAGAACTATCTTCTTCTCTCTCCAATCTGATGTAAGATTCCAAGTTCTCACACACTTTAGAGAATGTGATCGACTCCCTGAATATCATGGTGGTTTTGAAGTGCTTGAAAACTTAACGACTACACTCTTGAGGAGACGATGATCATTGCTGCACACAAAACAATGAAGATGTGGGACGAGTTCCTACAAGGCAAGAAATTCGACCTCTACACCAAAGGTTTGGAGGGACTTTCTCACACCAAGTGTGTTTCCTTCATTTCGAAGCCGGAGTTCAAAGTACCAAGAGATGAAGCGTGCTATGGAGGAGTACGTGTTTGAGTGAAGCGGAAGGCACCATGAGATGATGAACGAGGAAGCCATGTCCTTGTTGAATGTTGTCATAAGTAACGATGAGGAGGAAAGTCCCATTGAGGGGAAATGCTTGGAAACCAGTTAGTGGACCGAGCAAGAGAAGAAAAAGCTTGCGGGTTGTTGGCCAGCATGGGGAGAACCAGAAAATTTGAACGAGGTTAAAGTTGGCCAGTCATTGTATGACATCCGTAGTGAAAAATCTCAATGCGCTCAGCAGAGGTTAAAGGAGAGAGAGAAGCACACTTGGAAAGAATTCCCCAAGTCATTGACAGCCTATGATGGCATAGAAGGCAGCAAAAAAGATGTAGCCAAGTGGGAAAGAGCAATGGCAGCAAGGAAAGAGTTGATGTTGTTGACCCGTTGGCAACGAGGACGTTGCCAAAATCAAGCGGGGGGTGGTTTGTTACACCCCTAAGTCTCCAAGGCGGCGAGGCGCACGGCATGGTTTGTCTTTGCACCATGTCGATGCGCGTAATGGAAAAAGCAAAGGGCGCAAGCATAGGAAAAATATAAATTCTGATGTGTGAGCACGGACCATATCAAGTTTGGAAGATCATGCTCCCATCCCAAGAGTTCGACAGATGCTATCCTCGTATGCACCCCAGGGTTTGGTCAAGGGTTCGACAGGGTGCGCTGGTGGGAGCATAGTACGGTGCGCTGCAAGGGTCTAGTCATGGGCTCGGAAGGGTGCAATGTTAGGTGCCCGGCATGATCCAACAGGGTCCAATGAAGGGTGCGTATGTGTGCACTCTAGGGTGCAACACATATGCATGGCGGTTACAATAGTGGTTACTAACCAAGCAAGTTAGTGGGCAGATATCTAGCATGAAATTTGGAGAAGTGGCATGGGAAGTTATGCACATCATGGCGGTTATCTAAGTAAGTTGAATATACCTAAGTAGTGGGGGATGTCCACTACATCTAAATGTATGGCATATATGCCAAGTGTTCCCAAAGGAAGTTGGGTTGTAACTTCCATCGTAGTAGGTTAAATAGGGCATAGCCGATGGCGTGAGAACTTGGGGATTTGGTTGTAGCCAAAAAGAGAGTCTCATGTATTGTATAGTTTGAAATTTGCTTCCTATCAATGAAAAGGAATGTATGTTCCAAACTATGTGAACATGTGAGTATAAAGATAATCTCAACATTTGTGAGAAGGGAAACACTTGTGCGAATATAGATTGCAATCTAGTAAAAGAAAGGGGAAGAAGAAAAGGAAAGAGCGGGCACACAAAAGTGTGGCTTGACAAGGCCCTCACCTACCAGAATCAAGGCGTTGTAAAGAGATTGGCTGGCTGGGGTTTGTGGAGGAACCTTGGCGCCGTCACAGAGCCCGCATATCTTTGAGAGACCTGAGAAAAACATTTCGTTGTGTGCTCGAGGCCCTTGACAACTAGGCATTGGTGCAATGCTTACACAAAAGAACCATCTAACGATGTTTTTAAGCAAGCCCCTATCTCCAAGCCATCAAGCCATGTTGACTTATGAAATGGAGATGTTTTGGGAATTCATTCAAGATACTCACAGATCACCAGAAATTAAAGCATCTCCTTGACTAGCGTATCTCAACACCTACGCATTACAAATGGTTATCCCAATTCCTTAGCTACAGCTATACAATCAAGTATAAGGTTGGTAAGCATCACACAATCACGTATATCTTATCGAGGCAGAAAGAGTATTTTGCAATCCATACAATATTGGCTCAAATATATTCTAATACGGGTACACAGCCTGATACTGTTCATAAGCCCCTCATAAATTGACCAATTCGTCCTGATTTTGCTTTTAATCACAAATTTGCCATCGTACCTGTTGAAATGATGGTTCTACCCTCATTTACGTCATAATTGCAATCTTACCATCATCCTCTGAATTACATTTTTGCTCCCCGCTTTTCTGTTGATTTACGCTACTGTCATCCGGTCTGGGTGACTTTGTACTTACCATTTTGTCCTCAGTTTTTTAGTAATTTACAAACTGCCACTCTCTCTCTCGTAAGGAATTTAAGGCCCGGTGCAAAGAAGAAAAAATTGTGCCCCTTGTATCAAATATTTTATTTAAAAATACCGATTTTTTTTTACATTCAAACCCATTAATTATCTAAAAATTCTACCAAATCCTTAATCAAGGTACAACTTGGGTTTTGGCTGCTATACATATATGCCGTGGAACATCCAACCATTTAATAATTTAAAATTTAAGACGATCTTATGGTTCACGACTTGATGTATGTTATATACATATGTACAGTAGAAAAGTCCGAACAACCTAGCATTTTAATGATAAAAACCAAATATAATCCTACCCAAATTTTCATTAACAACTTAATCTGGACTTTGCAATACAATCATGACCACAATTTTGAGATCTACTAATCGATTAACACATTTTCTCAAATTGATCTCTACACCCAAGAGATGAACATGGCAGCAAATCCGATCTTTCCCTTGCGTCTCATTCATCATCTTTCAAACGCCATTTCTGCCAAGCCCAGATAGCTGCTCTCTACCATGTAGACCCATCGACGGCTGGAGTCGTCAGAAAACACAGAAGACCGTCGAGATTCTTTGACGTCAATCCCCTCTCGAGTCTAATGCATGTGCGAAACTGCGAATTGAGGGTATATGGAGGTTAATGACGAAGAGAGGATTTGACAAAGACCGGTCAGGTTGCCTAGCGATGCCAGACGGTAGAGATTGGCGGAGGAAGGCTTTGGAGCTAAGAGAGAGCTCGGTCGGCGGTCAGGGAAGGGGTCTAACCAACACCTTTAGTTATATTTACTTATATGTCCAAAACTGAGATAGGAACTTAGAAGCCTCAATTAACTGATGACGACGGTGATCAGAGTGTTTTGAAATCCTCTTGTGCCCTTTTTGGTTCCGGCCTAGTGCGGGCGCACTAGCTGCACTGCGCAAGG
>NC_020491.1:22327396-22349523 GCF_000184155.1 Fragaria vesca subsp. vesca
CGCTCTCTCTCTCTCTCTCTCTCTCTCTCTCTCTCTCTCTCTCTCTCTCTCTCTCTCTCTCTCAGCAAATCGCGAGTAAGCTACCTAGTATGAGTCTATTTATTAACCTGGACTCCTCCAACCCTTGTCCTTACCGAATGACACTTGGGAGCCTTCTCCATGGATTTTATCAATAGCCTGCCTCATTTTTAAGGCTTCAATGCTATAAGAGTATAATGGTTGTTGATGATAGGTTGTCTAAGTTTGTGTACTTTATACCGGTCGCACGTCTCTTCATGGCTGCTCAAATAGCCAACATCTTCATGCGTGAAGTCAGTGGCTGATCCAGCCCAAGGCTTGTTTGGGCTACAGGCTAGGTGAGATCCTTGGGCCCAAAATTCTACTAGACCCAATATATATATAAAGTCATACGAGTATACGACATCGCTCCAGCCTCCAACCATACGAGTTTAGGTCAGTCCTCAGATCCAAAGTCGAAACACCTCACCTTAAACCCCTATCGCTCGTCTGCAATCTGCTCACCGTCGCTCGTCTGCAGTCTGCTCGCCGTCTCCTCGCCCATCGCCGTCGCCTGCTTGGCTGCTCGGCTGCTCGCCTCTCGTCGCCTGCTCTGCTGCTCGCCGTCGTTGTCTCCATGTCTCCCGAGTCCCCCCGTTCATTTCCCCAAACGGCCAGACCACTGAGACCATGTGTGTATTCTTATTTCTTAGTTTCTTAATTCTTACTCAATTAGTTTTGTCACTTTGTGTAATTTTGTATTTGTGTTCTCACTGTTCTGGGTATAGAATTTGAATTTGAAGTATGAAATTGAAAAAAAATAGAATTTGAAGTCATATTGAAAAAGAATTTGTTGAAGCAGTTGACAATGAGATGGTGATTAAAGATTTTAAAGCTCTGGGGCCTCGTAGAGTACAGTTTAGTTAGTTTTTATTTGTGTTTCTTGTATTGTATTGTGTCTAATTTTTTTTCATGTAAATGTGTTTGAGGGTAAAACTTGCTACGTCCCCTTATGTATGTATGTTCTTTTTTAATGAACTAAAATTTCTCGCACTGTTGATTAAAATTTTTTGTGCGTTGCATTTAGCCCATGTGAGATATTCGTCCTGCATCTGCCACTGCGTGAAGTGTTCATGCTTCATGGAATGCCAACTACGATTGTTAATGACCGAGACCTCATTTTTGTCAGGATTTCTAGACAAAATTCTTTAAACCTAAACCCAAGGCACTCAATTATGCCAGAGGTTGTCAATAGATGCCTTGGAAAACTACTTGCATTGCATTGTCTTCGATAAGCCTATATATAGTTTGGAACTCATGCACTAGGTAGAGTGGTGGTACAACACCACCCTTCACTCCACCGTCAAAATGACACCTTGCTAGGCCTTGTATGGTAATCCCCCTCTTACAGTATCTAACTACATTCCTGAAACCATCAAAGTGCATTCAGTGGACACCAAGCTGTAAGACGAAGATCAATTGCTTCTCAACCTAAAGAACCGCATGACGATTGCATATAACAGGAATAATATGCTGAAAAAGGGAGGGCTTGACCGAGAATTCCTCATCGGCGACTAGGTATTTCTACAAGAGGAAATCTCTCATCAATCGCCTTGCTCACAAACTCTCACCTTGATACTATGGACCATTCAAAATTGAAGAGAAAGCGGGGGCAATAGCCTATCGCCTGAATCTTCCACCCCATTCAGAAATTCATCTGTTCTTCCATGTGTCCTTGTTGAAAAACAGAATTGGAGATGGCAATCCTATTTCTACTACTCCGCCTCCATTCAATGACAAAAGGGAAATCTTATGGAAACCCCTGGACACGGGTGTTAGAACCAAGAAGGCCAAGGCCACCACTACTTGGTTTAATGGGAGGGGATGCTTGCCGTAGACGCCACTTGGGAGTATGCCGGAAAAACTGCTAAACGCTTCCCTGAGTTCCGCGCTTAAGGACATGCTTGTTCAAAGTTGTTGAGAAAATGTGCTCCAAATTGTAACCTTATCTTTCGTTTAATTAAATTTCATTCAAGATAAAGAAAATGTGCTTCAGGAGAGTATAATAATAAAAAACGAAACTTGGAATAAACAAATGAGTTGTACTGTCCACAAACTTACCCTTTAGCTCTATATACCCCCGTTCAGGACAGTTGCAACTAAAAGCGACTCTACTCAAACTGAAAATATGCACAGTAAATTTCTCATGGGAGTAGATGAGAAGTCATTACGCTCATACATCACACCAATCATGTCAAAGCATCCTTAGATACTTTACTCCCTTGGATGATGATGATGATCTCTATGTGTCTCCACTCTATCTATGACATCCAATGCCTTTTCCTTATCTATACCAAAATCAATGACAGGAACCCCAGAAGACAGCCTGCTGAAAGGTAACACTTTCTTGGTTCCTTCCCCTGATGAATAGCTGTTGCTCTTGTTCAATCTACCCAGGTTTCCCAAACTAGAAACATTCTCAAAGTCCTGACTTTTACTAATTCCGGGAACCCGTTTTCTCTTACTTACATCCTGCAGCATCTGTTGGTCATCAGTTGTTAGCACGGCTGAGGGAGGGATGTCCGTCAGCTGCTTATTTGTGTTTGGGAGGGTTGTGGTAGCTATGGACTTAACAGGTGATCGCATACCCACACTAGTGGATGCAGGCTTGCTTTGAGAGACCAAATAATGAAGCCACAACACTAGTTTGAGTACACAGGCTTCTGTTTTTTCCCTATTTGCATGATGGAATGTCTCGATCCGAATCACCTCAGTCTGTGGAGCTGGTTTACGATTCGTCTCAGCACTACATAAAAGAAATGATAGACTAAGAAACCCAAACACGAAACGAAAACATGGTGACAGTGAAAACAAACAGTATATGGTTACTTACCCAGTACTCGCCCACTCACCTACCCAACCAAAACCATGGTGATCTCTGTTAAAAGATTTTGGAACAAAAGAAACAAAATAATGAATCAGTAATGAACTGTCGCAACAAAAAGAAACAAAAACATTTCACACACACTAGAAAATTATCTGCTTTGCAGAACAGCTGGCCATCTTACTTGGCTGTATTTGCAGCCATTGGAACAAGCCAGTGCAGAGTTTTCTCCATCTCAGCTTTGATTTGTGTGATAGTGAGCTGCAGGAAACAATTTAGAAGGCAAAAAAACCTACTTCAAATTTCAAACAATTATCAGCTACAGAAAAGACAAATGCAAGTGTATGTCTATAGTAAAGAGTCTATACTACATACAACTTGGGTCCAACAATGTGTTGGATTACTTTCTTTAAAAATGGATCCCTTCAAGGAAAGGGTGTCTATATAGAGAGTTCTATTATTGAAAGGGACCTCTCAAAAAATGAAAATAAAGGATCATAATGGTCAAGCCCAGCTCATACATGACGAAATAAAATGACCATGCATTTCTGAACTTCCTATTTTATAATCATCTCTCATAAACCAATCCTAAATCATTACACCATTTTGATTATCATCATTTAAATAGTCATCAAGAACATTGTGTTTGTTTAATTGTTTGATACTTTGATCCATTATGAGAACATAAGTTAATGGTGTCCAATTGGCCCATTTTATTCCTAATTTCATCCTTGAATGGGGGCCTAATACATGGATGCTTTGAGGGATGAAACCCTAATCAGAAACCTTTAGTCTTAGTGCAATCAAAATAGACAAGCACAGAACTTCAGAAGAAAATATGCACATGACAATAAATGGCCAAACATTTTTCCAATATGACATACTTTTTTTTAAGGTATTCCTTAAAAGTGAGAGCAATGAAAATACACAGGTCATATCCTTGGACAATTTTGTGGTAGAAATATGGATCCTTCTTTACATATATAGTCAAGGAGACTAAGATGAGATAATACCTCTTCTTTAATATGGAAAGAATGTAATTTGGAGCGTAAAGATGATTTTATATTAGGCGGCAAGCTCTGGTATAATGTATCTCTTGTAGTTGGCGGCGGAGCACTTGACCTGACTACCTAAATGCAACGAAGCAGACTCAGCAAAAAACATGTAAAGATGAATTATGGTATAGAAGACGCATGAGACCAAAGACTAAAGTAAATGTTAGCTGATATATGTCTAAATACACAAATCAAAACCCATTAGGTGAAGTGTGCAATTGATTAAACTTTTCATTATATTATAAAAAATATGAGATAGTTGATACGAGGGAGAAAAATCAAATAACTCAACTCCACATTATTTTGTTCATATGTTTATACAATATTTATATACATATATGTATTGTGTTATTAGTGTAATGGAATCAATCTGGGGTTAAGTGAACCAAGGCATGCTACATTAGGGCAGTAATGAGACTATTTGCTAGTACGGTAAAGGATAATCTATGAGAAACGTCATTTCAGTTTCATTTATAAGATACCTGCAGTACCAGTTAGAAATCATGTAATATGCATAATAAGAAAAGGACAGAACAGAGAATCATAACTCACAAGAGTATCGATTTGGAGAACAATATTTGCATAATGTAAAGAAAGTCCAGCAGGTCCCAACTTTTGATATTTATTTGTGGCTCCCTCCGCAGTTTTCTGACCTTCTGCATATTTCAACGAAGAAGCATCATTGTCAGTTTTCTCAGAAAAGTAACTGCAGATCATAGTCAAAGAAGATAAGTGTTCAACTCTTTGTCATGACTATCGGTGGCAGAAAAATAAGGTTGAACAAAACAGCCTTAGACAGTCTTATGAGAATCTAGGTGAGGGCAGAAAACTGATTCTAAAATTTGTGGAAAACTCAGGTTCGACCCATGAAAGCAATTGTTTTAGATGGATGGAGACTATGATTCCTATAAAAGATGATGGATGGGGACTATGATTCAGAAACCATTCCAACTGAGTATCATATAAAAGTTGAATGATATGTGTTCTTCACATGTTTTTACAACATACAAAATTTTCAGAAATAAACAATATACTATAATCAGGCCTTTTTCAGATACAAACCTCCTTCTTTATTCAAAAGGTACGGATTTCCTTAATTGACCTACTTTTCGACCATATATTCTCATCTCAACCGTTTATCTTTTAGGTATATATGAGTAGATCATCTCTACAAAATTTCAGCCAAATTGATAATCATTAAAGTATTCAAAACCGTGAATTACACAAACAATTCAAGTTGAACAGATTTGGTTCGCTCATTGTAATCATATAGTTTTGATACCTTAACGATCACCAATTTAGCTGAAATTTTGCAGAGATGATCATGTCATATATATCTAGATACTACTTGGCTATGATCGAAAAATATGACCGAAAAGTGGTCCTGTTGGCAAAATCCGTACCTTTTGAATAAATAAGGATGTTTGGACCTGATAAGGATTGATACTATAATAACCTAAAAGACAATACAGAGGCTAATACCTAATCTGGGATACATAGAAGTAGCCATTGTGACCTATAACAGCTATGTTTTACAGATGATAATGATCAAGAAAATCTCTTGATAAAACAATTAATCATGTATTGAAGCCTGAAACAATATGCCGTTCAAAGATCAAAATGACACATGCATATGTTATATTGGCAGATTGGACCTGAAACATACATACCAGCACTACGAAAGGCTGCATGCATCTCTAGATATAAAAAGTGGACTATTTCAACAAGCTTTTCCATCACCTGCATTCCAAAATATCAAATGTTACAAATTAAACTGTAACTAGTATGTCACTACTTGTTTATCAAGCAGACACTGAACTTTGGGAATTAAATAGACCATGTCCTATACAACATGAAGTTAGTCTTTCAAACAACCAGCATTTTCAATGGTCGAAAAAAAATTTACTACCGGAGAATACCATAGATGTGTGCAAAACAAAAGCAGAAATAATAAACGTCTGGAAAAAAAACAGGTCAGAAAACTGATCAGCAACTCAATGAAACGCATTCAATTACCTCTTCCATACTTTTGGACCAAAGTGACTTTTTCTTTAAACTTTTAACTAGTTTCCTTTGGCTTTTTAGTTCAGATCTCAAGATTCCAAGGGTATCACCTATGAGATGAACAATAACAAAAACCAAAAAAAAACAGTGATATAATCAGTCAAGTGACACTCACATCAGATCATAAATTATGATTCTTTTGCAGGTACATACATAGTATAACATGGTTACCGATCTAGGCCTCCATTATAATTTCATCTCAATTTCTAATATTGCAGATACTCAAAGGAAAAAAAAATTGAATATATCATATAATATCCTCAAATACAAAGTGATTGGAGATATATGAGAACTGTGAGAGAAGAATATATGAGATGAGAGGGAGCTTTTGCTTCTGCTCAAAACCCTACTAATGATGGGTGTAAGATAGAAATTTGTAATTGTAGGCATTGTGCAAGGCTTTCTAGGATATCATTATAATTTCCCATTGCAGTATTATATCCATTTTATTAACTATGTACAGAATGCCCTTGAAGTGGCCATCAGTACTAAAAACAATCCTATACTGTATATCATTGAGTTAATTCTGCGACTATTCAAATTTAAAAAATAAAAAATAAACTATGCAATAAGAAAACATTTGATCACCTCTTTGAGTGGAAGATAAATTATCCTCCTCGTACTGCTTACGTTCATAGTCTTGTTCGAATCGGTCCAATGCATGGAACTCGTGGTATAATTCCTGTAGGCAAAAGAATATTAGTGTTTTGCTTTTTTGGAAAATTGGATCAGTTAGAACTCAATAGTAAGCTCAATACATTGGATACAGCACTTGAGTGGGAGACACAGGATGAAACCTCCTTAAGTTCCCAAAACAAACTTTCTTCTATATTCATAGATATAAATGGAAATTACTCAAAGCCAAATTAGCAAGGGAGGATGATAATTCGTGTTGAAATACTAGAAAAAGATGAGATGAACACACGAAAAGGATATATGAAACTTTTTTCTATGGATAGCGTTAATTACTGAAAAATAATAATAATAATAATAATTTGGCAGCCGTTATAAGGAAATATAAAATTCCTCTATATCTCTGGTCAGGTAAGATGATACTTACAGCAGTATACTGGACCAACGTCATCAGTTGCTGCATTACCGAAGTTGCCTCCACCTTCAGATGCTTCTGAGGAATAAGTTCTCTGCTGATTCTGTAGAGTAAAATAAAATTTCACCAAGTAAGAATATGAAATCTTAAAGAAACAAATGTCAGCAGGTATATAGTCCCGAAGTATATTACTTCTCAAAATATCTGTCCAAGTTGTGCCACTGAGGATCTTTACATCGATTTCCAAAACGAACCACCTCCCCCGAGAAAATTTTTAACTCCTCCCTATCAAATGAATGAGTAAAGTTTAGTGAACGAATTAAACATGAAAAACAAACTAAACACATGTGAAGGTCACTCATTTGCACAACAAAATGAGGTGGCAAGTATTCGCAAGTAGATTGAGCATCCACCTTTTATCAGCTGCAACAATCCTCAAAAGCTCATCCGTATCTTTGGATACTAAATACTGCACACCTTCAGAAGGAAACACCACTTCTTTTAAATTCCTAATACTTCTGGTCGAAATAGATTGCATAAGATTGTAACCCTTAACAACAGTGTTGGCAATCTCGAATGCTATAATAGCAATCTCATTCCCCTTGGCTGGCGGCGCTGAATTGAAACCAGTGGCGGAATTCAAATTGGTCATGCTGCTCCCAAGCGTGTCCAACACTGACACTGCCCCTCTCCCTATCCGTGATCCCACCTCAGAAACCTGCAATGTTTATTAACAATAATATTAGTTTCCTTCAATGACATAATTTCGAAAAATGATCAACATATAAGCAGGGTTAGAAAGACAGTGCTATGCACGAACCTTGGCCTTGCGGAAAGAGCCGGATTTATATCGCGGAATCCCATCGTAAAAGTCATCAGTGGCATCACCTCCTTCGTAGACAAGTGCAGGACCGTCTTGGGAGTATCTAGGCGGCTGCGGAGCAGTGTCCATATCCACGGCCGGCGGCGGAGCCACCTCAGCAGCAGCAGAAGTAGTGGTCCTCTTGGAGCTTCTCAGCTTGTAATCATCACCCCCTTGGCGGCGATTGTCGGCGGCCCAGGCGTTGACCGCCTTGTGGGAACTCTTGGAGCAAAGTCCTCCCATGGCGCCAAACCGAAGCAAGTACCGTTCTTGATCGGGAGAAGTGAGAAAGATGAAGATGAAGCGAGTAGGAGAAGTTTAGAAGCAGAAGAGACGATGGGTGGCGGAGTTTGGGGACTGGGGTGGGAGTAGGGTAAAGGGTCAAAAGGGTGGTTAGGGGAAGGAAGAATAATAAAGAAATGGGGAAGAAGCATGGTGATGGAAGACTCGTTTGGTATGAAGAGGGACGTCTGCTTTGCTCTCTGGAATGGAATGGGTCAATATTCAAACTTTGCGCGCTGACCACGGTTTCCTATCTGGCAAATCGCCCTCGCTCCAAAATGGGACTTCAAGATGCCCGCTCTTGGATCTCTTGAACATACACATTATTAACTTCAAAATCAATTCTTCAAAGGAAAGAAGAAAAAAATTTCAAAATCAAAGTTTTTCGGTTTCGAAATAGTGAAGTTCGACGGCTAATGTTCTTAATGTAAATCTATCTGCATCACAACCTTGTTTGTCAATATATGAAGTCGGTTTTTTTTCTGAGTCGAATCGAATAGGGGTACTTAATTGACATTTTGTAGACAAACAAAAATGAGTTATCAGTTTTCAACTAGAGTTTTTTTTTTATCATTTAATCTGAATTTGAGAGGCTTCGGGTTTATTTTCATTATAGGCACTAGATTGCCTATTTGAATGTATTATTCTTTTCTTTAATTATTTTAATTACATGACGACTTATACACAATGTCACAATGATACCAAGATTCATAGTCATGAATCATGATTACCTACTTAAGAAAATGACACTAAAATTTAACTGGGATTTGAAACCGTGTAATAGGAATTAGAAACTTCTCAAATCTCAACCATCTAGAAAAAAAAAGACATAAATTTTATAATAACTTCACTCAATTAAACTTTTATCATTAGTCTTTCACTAGAAGCAATGGAAGAATTTCTCTTTTATTAAACTCTAAAAATGTGAGTTCCCCGAAGGCGTGTCCTCTTTGGCGAGTCAAGGCGAGCTATCATTATTGTGGGAAACACATTGGCTTCAACATACATGTAGTTTTGCTTGGATCTAAAATCTTTAAGAGGTCAATCGAGGTGGGAAACCTTTGATTTTTGATATGCTGCCTTTTGTAGTTTTGTAGCTTGATTTCATTTTGTGACCGTCATTGTTCACTTCACTCGTATCATAATGCGTTTTTGGAGTGAATAAGTGGTTTGATTTTACAAGGATGTGATGGTTTAAGAGGATGCACCAACACTCGTGGTGATAGCCTTAACCATTGAAAACCAAAATGGAACACACAAAAACCGAGTGACAATTATGTGACACCAACTATCACTCATATTTACCAAATCAAAATCTTTCACTCAAAATTCCGTATTCACATTGCCGTTATGATCATATCTCACACTATTTCGTTATCATTTAATACGTAAGTTGAACGAATCATTGTGCAAATGATCACTCTACTCAAGACTTGTGACAAAAACCTCCCTCTCCTTTTTTCTTTCAAAAACAAAAATCGTACTCCTTTTGTAAGTTTTTTGTTTTAAATTTCTGAAAGAAAAAAAGAAGAAAGACAAACAGTAGAATTAGAAGGAGAATATAGTGGAGGCTAAATAATAGGAAACCCATGAGGTGGGAGTTGGATGGCAGCAGCACCAGCAGGTTCCAAGAACAAGACAGCAGCACTCAAGCTTTGACTTGCTCCCCCACAAACCCTCTCCTTTTACCTAATCACAATATACAAATCCCACCAATAAATGGATGAAATTGACCCGTCTCCATAGACTAGTCTGCCTCCTTGTTTTCTCTTCCAACCTCCCTCCATGGAAAACTGAGGAAACAACTCATCATCATAGTCAGAGAGAAAGCTAGAGAGAGAAAAACAGAGAGCATGAGTACCCGGAAAGCTGCATCCGAGGCGGAGGCCGCGATAAAATCCATCGGATTGGGCTACGATCTCACCGTTGACTTGAAGCTCAAGTACTGCAAGCGCCAGTCTTCCGGTGTTGACTCCCGCTTGATCACCATCGACGACGATCAACTCCGTGATATCTCCATTCCCGGCGGTATTTGCATTCCCAATGTCCCCAAGTCCATCAAATGCGATAAGGGCGAGCGCATGCGTTTCGGCTCCGACGTCCTCTCTTTTCAACAGGTACCCTAGGCTTTTTTTATCACTTAGTTTCATTTCTGATCAGTACTAATTTCATTATTAACTTGTTCCTTAATTATTTCATTTTGGGATGAATTTCCATTTATAGATGTCGGAGCAGTTTAACCAGGAATTGGCCCTTTCGGGTAAGATTCCAACCGGACATTTCAACACTGCGTTTGAGTTTACCGGGGGATGGCAGAAGGATGCCGCCAACACAAAGACTCTTGCTTTCGACGGTGTTTCCATCACCCTTTACAGCGTTGCCCTCGAAAAATCTCAGGTTGCATTGCGTGATGATGTCAAACAAGCTGTTCCTTCATCCTGGGATCCTGCAGCATTGGCAAGGTCTAACCTCTATTCGCATACCTTTTGGTCTGTTTTTAGTGTTACATACTTGCATGTAATGGTATTGTTTGTTTAGAGTTAGAAACTGATTGCAATTGTATCGTTGTTTGATTGCAGGTTTATTGACAAGTATGGAACGCATGTTATAGTTGGGGTGAAAATGGGGGAAAAGATACGATCTATGCCAAGCAGATGCACTCATCACCTGTCCAACCTGCTGATGTGCAGAAAAAATTGAAGGACATGGCCGACAAGCTGTATATAGATGGAACTGGAACGGGTCACGATAGAGACAAGGTTTGAAGCATTGCATCCTTCTTAATACCCTTTACTTCAACAAGATTGATGTTGTTTTGCTAGATGACTTTTCTGAGTCTTAACCATGTTAAGGAAATTTATTTAACAAGTTAATGCAAAGATGTTGACAATGGTAATACCAATCTCAGTGCTACAACGTTTAGTAGCACTTACTGGGATTTGTGAGCACGCAGAAAAATATCATCACAAACCAAGTGCATCTTTAGTCTTTACCATAAATTAGGAAAAATTCCTTAACCTCAAACAACACATTTCATTTTCCTATATCCTATGAAAAGATCATTTCCAAAGCACTCCCATATACACCCTTAATCTTCTAAGATTTTTTATACCTCATTGGATGTTAGATATCAAGGCATATTGAGATTTTAGTGTAGCTGCTAAGGCCAAAAGATACTAAACTTAGCTCATTTTATATGGTATGGATGAGAGATTGGATAATATTATCAACTCTATAATTGATTTGAACCGCTGATCTATTTGGTTGTGATTAGCGTAGTATCCATGACAGACACTATTGGTGTCTGTTATCTTCAATGATTGGGATAGGCTATGCCAGGCGAATATTGTAGAGCCACCGTAACCTCTGTTTTGATTTTGTTTCAGTTCGCCAAGGATCATGGGCAGGGTATTATGGACGCGATTCCATCCAGTTCTTACGCATCTGCTGAGGTACGCCAAATCTCTATTTCGTTTAACTTTGTCCTATGTAAGTTTCGGCCTGTAAACAAACAGATTCAATCCCTACCACAATCATAATTTTTTGACTTGCCATCTCACCCACATGTTTTTTTGTTTATCTTCTCTTTTTTCGTGTAGACTTTTGTTTCCTTTCTTACTTGAACTTTGAGTTATAAGATTTTGAGTACAGCAGAGCCATATAATTCAACTAAAACAACAGGATATGACACTGGAATTTTAAGTCCTTGGACTTTTATGAAGTTGAACCCACTTTGAACACTTATGGTTCTCCTGGCATCTTAATTAATAATTTGGTAGATGGTCTCCAAACCTCTTGGGTCTCCTGTCTTCAAATTTCTTGAGTCATGAAAGAGTAATATTTGAAGCTGGTATCTGTTTGTAATGCAGTCACAGGATATTAAATTTGTGTGCAAGAGAAAGGGTGGAAGCTTACAAAAGAATCTACGCCACAGTGAGTGGTCTCAAACAGTTCAGCTTGAACCTGATGTGATCTCAATGTCATTGGTTCCTATCACATCGTTACTTAGTGGAATTCATGGGAGTGGATTTTTGAGCCATGCCATTAACCTCTATCTTCGTTGTAAGCTGAATATTTCTCCTCCTTATGAAGTCAATTTATTCAAATTACATGAGTAGGGCAATATCATCCTTTAAAGTATCCAATAGTTTTCTTGATATTATAGGTTTTCTCTGCCTTCGTTTTTTATTTTCTCATTGTCTGTTCAAATAGTTAATAACATCCAAATTTCAACATGTTTACTGTGTGTCATGTGTGAGTTTATAATTTATACTCACAATGAGGTGGAGTGTTAGTCTGTCTCATTATGTCGTAACCTTTATAAACGACCATTGGGTTTGCCTCCTCACAGCTTTTGGAAACGCTATAAAGGAACAGCTGTTCTTATATGTAGATACCATGCTCTGCACAAGCCTATCTAATATAGATACACTTTTCCCCAGTTCCATCTACACAGAAGTCATCTGAATTTTTGCATTTTGTGTTTGTGTGGGTTTATATACTGTACCGGATTTAACAGTCATCTTTTCTTCTAGTTGTCATCAAACCAAAACATCTCTATCTTGATTAGAGAACTTCCTTAACGTATGGTTTTAAGTTCACATGTAAAACATTTTACAACTCTTGTTTTCAAGAACGAATCAGTCTACCAGGCGATCTTAGATTGGATGCAGAACATCAGTAATTAGTTGGTTGAGATGAACTTCAATTGATATCGTTTGGCTGCGCCACCCTCATCAAATTCAGCTTATTACATTGTAGCAATAGTTTTATACATCTATAACTATGTAGAAACACTAATGAAAGTGTGATTTACAGTTCATATGCACTTATGGGTCATCAGATGCAAAGGGATTCTCTCATCAATACATCTGATTTGTTACTATGCTTTTAATTATGAGTCTTTGCATATGAAGTTAGGGAACTAGTTGCATAAATCATGTTAGTTATGAGCTCAATTCTTCTTCCACTCTCTCACTCTATATATATGTATATATACATATAACATATGTATATCATATATTGTTTCTCTTTTCTTTTTGGTTCTCGGTGGCTGAAATTCTTCTCCCACTCTTGATATAACACTTTTGACTCTTTTTCTGGTCTGGCGGGGTGTCACTATGGGTGTCACTATGTTGTATGTAATGCATTTGTGTAAGATATTCATTATTCTACCACTGAAACTGTAGAGATATTGATTCCAAACCCAATAGTTTTTAGACGGTCTCTTTTAGGTATATAACATTATCACTATAAATAATTCCAGTATCAAAAGTTTTGTTTGAGAAATACGATTTCTCCCTGCACTTTGCTGCCATAATTACGGATAGTTAGGGTATTAAGTAATAAATTTTCAGCTTCATAGGAGGAATCATATAAGTTGACTCTTCATTATTTCAAGTGATTTGCCTAATTCTTTCCTATGTACAATATAAATGAATGATGCTGACGCATGCCAAGATTAATAAACATCCAACTTTTCAAGGTAGATTCTTATGTAATATTTGCTCTATGTGCAGACAAACCGCCAATTGAAGAACTGCATCAATTTTTAGATTTTCAACTTCCAAGGCAATGGGCACCAGTGTTTGGTGAGCTTGCTCTTGGTCCTCAGAAGAAGCCACAAAGTAGTGCATCTTTACAGTTTAGCTTCATGGGCCCTAAGCTTTACGTTAACACAAATCTGGTAATGCTCTTATTATTGTGTTTTCCTTTGAAATACCAAAAATTATGCTGTAGTGGATATATCTTTCATGGGTTAAAACCAATGAAAGAAAGTTCCCACTTTTGGCCATTAGTTAAACTTGATTAGGAGGGAGGTCTTCAGGTGATATTAAAACCAAAAAGAATTTTAAAAAGAAATAAATAAAAAGTATCACCTTCTAGAGAAAACCTCTGATTCTATAAATATCCAGATTCATTTATTTAATCTATGATCTAGGGAGCCTGGCCCTAGCACTCCTCTTTGGTACTCATGTAAAAAACATGGAGACCTATGATCATGACCTCTTGGGAGCTTCTGAACCTAGAAGCCAAGAGGCAAGAGAAAGGGGGGATATCCTCTCTATGCCCTTTATTTCTTATCCAACGACTTCTAGGGTATGATATAGGAAATAATACACATTTAACTTCTTTTTTTGGCATATTTATAGGTGTTTTGGTCAACAATTATTTTTGTATCCATTTTCAATATTTATTTCATCTTAGGAGGTTGCTTATGGTTTCTGCAAATATGTGCCTATATTAGCATACCATAATTTGGTGATGAAAACATGATAGGTTGATGTGGGAAAGAAACCAGTGACGGGTCTCCGACTGTATTTGGAGGGAAAAAGGAGCAATTGCTTAGCAATCCACCTGCAGCATCTTTCATCGCTTCCAAAGACTTTCCAACTCCAGGATCAAGTGAATGAAAATATCTCTCGCCCCTCATCTGACCGCAGATATTTTGAAAAGGTTCAGTGGAAGAGCTTCTCTCATGTCTGCACAGCTCCTATTGAGGCTGATGATTTCAATGTTGTCACTGGGGCTCACTTCGAAATTGGAGAGTCGGGGATGAAAAAAGTATTGTTTTTACGGCTTCATTTCTCTAAAGTTATGGGTGCAACCAATGTTAGACAATCTGAATGGGACGGTTCACCAGCCTTGACACAGAAATCAGGTATTATTTCAACCATGATCAGCACTCGGTTCTCGTCTGCTGCTCAAAAACAGCCCCCTAATCCTGCCGATGTGAACATAAATTCGGCTGTGTATCCTGGAGGACCCCCGGTACCCACACAGACACCTAAACTACTGAGGTTCGTCGACACAACAGAAATGACTAGAGGACCACAGGATTCACCTGGGTATTGGGTTGTGTCGGGTGCAAGGCTGCTCGTTGAGAAGGCTAAAATTTCTTTACGAGTTAAGTATTCTCTCCTGACCATGATTTTACCTGACGAAGAAGAGATGCAAGATGGCTACTGAAATGCGATGGTTAAGAAAATAGAACAAGAGATTTTGTAGTAGAACAGAGTTGCAATGGGTTTGTGGGGCATCTTCAGTGTTCATATTCTCATCACAGACACTTTCTGCTGGAATATTTCGTCAGGGGTTGGTTGTATATAACTTTTGCATACGCTTCTATGTAAATTTTTTTCTTTATTTATTGTAGATTATCCTTTCTGGTGCTGATTTTAAATATTTGAATTGGACAACTCTTTACTTATTATTTTTTTCTTCCTGGAAATTGAATTTGACTAAGTTTGTTGACGGAGTTTGTTTTTCTAGAACTTCTCTCATTGGTTTGTGCTATTCAACAGCAATGGTTTTCATGCAATTCCCAAGTGGCTAGTCAAAGCCGATGAAATTTACAACAATTAGCAATTTTGGGGTACCGGCAGAGATTATCTCAGAAGAGCTCATCCCTTTTACGGGCTGCACAAGTACAATGATTATGAGATATGGAGGAATAAGAATGTATCTGGTTCTAACTTCTTTATGCCTCTCTCTCATAAGCAAGTTGATTTTGAGGCTGCAAATGAATGGAGAATGGCTCAAGACTTGTAGCCTAGTTTCGTAGATCACTGGTGATTTTAATCTTGGCTTGGAACAAAACCTCCAGCCTCCTCTGATGTAATTATCAAACGTAGCAGCCTAAATGGTGCTAAAAGGTTGACCATGGTCACTTTTTAGTGAAAATGAAGGCCATGACCATACTGATCATACGTCTAAGATTCAAGTCACTCAACCTACCGATTTCCTGACCAAAGAAAAACGAACATTTGATGTCAAGCAATGTCTTCAAATCATAAGAAGCAACTGTAAATCCTAATAGGTGTCCAACTTGCTCCAAACAGTCCTCAGCATTTTTATGTTACAAGAATTTCAAGCTTTGTTTCCTATTGAGGCCTTATGGCACGTCCTTTCCTTTTTCGCAATTTCTGTCCGCCTGGATGATTTCACCACTAGAACGAAAATCCTTGGCTGTGGATGCCTCAATATTCAAGAACCAACTCTTAGTTCTTGAATAACAAAAGATGCAGCGTACTAGAACTGCATAAAAGATACTAATTTCAATCCAGAAAATACATATACCATAGCATGTATGACAATAGAGTATGTTGTGTTAAGTTCAGCACTGGACTCCTCTGACTGGAGAGTAGTAGAATACATGTTCTAGTATACCTAAATGATGACAGTTCCAAGTAACCAGATGATCACAAACCTCTTCATTCTGGGTTCCTGCCTAATTCCAATATTACATTGTTTCTCACTCATTTTGATTGCCCCGTTCACCATCAATTTTAAGTAAATTGTCGCTAGTTGTTTCTCACTCATTGTATTTCGAGAACTGATGAGTTGGTTATTGAATTTTCTGGTTTTCTTTTCACCCGTAGCCACCTAACGGGTAAACATCTCTGGAGATAAATACGAAGTGTCTGAACATCCTGGCAAATGCTATAGAAGTTTGAATATAATATCAACTTGTTCGGTTTTGCAAGTAAAGAAGGCCAGTCTCTATCTAACCAGAAAAGAAAACAGTAAATTACTCGCATCATAATTCAATATCAAGTAGGTTTAACTCGATACGATATTTGGATAGCCAAATTTTAGCACTAGCCAAAAATATATTGGTATCAATCTAAACAAAAAATATTACAAATAAGCCCGGCATTATCAAAATTTATGGCATTATCAAAGGACTTATGAATATTACAGAAAAAAAAAAATACACTAGTTTCTGACTACAAAAGAAACAGAAGAAATCACCTAGTTAACTTCCTGCAACCAGACCAACAAAGCTCACTAGACTGTAGACGGTAAAAAAATCAGGTAAAGAACACCCTCAGCTATGACAAGGGTGCATAGCCTACAACCAATCCTTGCTAAAAGATAGACCTAAATGTAAATAGCTAAAGCAAAAGGGTGAGTTCCATTATGTCCTGCAATATCTCTATTAAACATCAGCTCAGTTGGTTTTCTTCTCTTCTGGCTTAACTGCAGTGTCCTCTGTGCCATCCGTGACCTGTTCAGTGACCTGATCGGTGACCTGATCAGCTTCAGCACTGAATCCAAATTCATTTACACGTTTTTTGTCCACTGGATAGACCCATCTCTGGTATATGTATATCAGAAATATGACATCTGCCAAACAAAAAAGGAATGAAAATCAGAAATTAAAGATGAAAAATGAAATTTGGAGCTCAATAGTCTGAATAGGGAGAGGGATAACATAAAGAAAATTTCCTATGGGTAAGTCCTTCAAACAAACAAGTTCACAGCATTCCAAATTTATCATAAGCAAAAGTACCTAGGAGATCATCTCGAAGTGGTGAATTACTAGTCATGGGTAAAAATATCATCTAATAAAAGGAAAGTGAACATGATTTTACAGGACCCATTGTGATTAATTAAATAAGCCAATAGATTCGGACAAGTAAACACTTCAAGACCCAAACACAATCACATATTATGGTATAAGGACACAGTACATTAAACACACTGAATAACTAACGAAAGTTATTATTATATCTCACCATCACGGAACACAGAAAGGCGATGCAACATTGGCATTTTTATGACAAAGGCAAATAGGTCATCAATGATGGTGTTGAGGAACTTGTAAGTCATCTGTCTCCAGGGTAGATGGGCTACTGACTTCAGCTTGTAGTTGATGAACAATTGAGGGCACATCATAATAAAACCTGCAATGGTAATATTCGAAACAAAGGACAAATATCACTAAACCTTCATGACAAAGATTTATAACCCAATATTATATCATATAGAATAGTTCATATACGCCTTTGAGAAAATCTACTATGAGAGGTAAAAGGACAACAAAAACATTGAACAGAAAAATAGCAACGTGTAAAATAGGTTTAGTTTTTCAATATGTAACATGAATACAATGAGCATGGAGCAGAATTAAGAGCTTACCGAACATGTAGACACAGCTCGTGAATGAAGAGAGAACCCAAGAATACCAGCTCTTGTGCTGCTCGTACTTGAGTGAATATATAGAGGAGCATGCGACAAGGAACAAGAGCACATACGTCAAATATTTCATTGCGATATCATCATATTCCTTTGTCTTATTCCCTGAATATGACTCACGATCACGGAACCTCAACATTGGTATCTTCCCACTTCTATCAATCTGGAAATTGAAAAAGAACGAATGTGAACAGCTTGTAAGCAGAGATCAGAATCAATTAATGAATAACTGTCATGTTAGTGAATTTCACGTATGCCGTGTCATCACCATAAGCGGTTAACATCATAATGCTGCTGATATGGTATACGGCAAAACCAGACAAAGGGATGTACATAAAAATTAATATATGGAAACTTAGACAGGTCACATTAACCTGTTTCTAGCACATAAGCACTCCTCAAACAGTACTCCACAGCAAACAGATATGCCCATACAAACAGGCAGCTTCAAAGGCCAGCAGAAAAGGAATAGAGCATGAAAGGACACTGATAGATAGATACGCAAAAATACTCAGAAATGGCTTGGGAGCTTAACATTTAGTGGTAGACTACACCCTAAACCCTCAAAATTTTCTATGGCGAATGTTTCCTAAAATAACCAACCTTGTGGGTAGGGAATGGAATTGAAAAGTGAGAAAACAGGGAAAACTCTTATGCTGATCAATATGGAACGTTATATTTTCAAAATACCAAACAGACACATGTTTACATAGAAATGAGGATAACCGTGAGATATATACTTCAGAGGATACAAAAGGTGACTCCATCAAATTCAGAAAGCCACCCATTAGTTCAATCTATATTTATCTATAACAATATTCCAACATAACCACTCATGTTGTTGAACGAACCGGCGCAACCACTTTTCGAATAAAGCTCTATTCCTGTTTTAGAAGGTTACCGATGATAAAACTCTTTTCTAATCTTTTTTGGGTCCTTGAATAATATCACCAATCTATTAGGTGATCATTTATACCATCATCACAGCTGAAACTAACTCGTTCAGCTTCAACCTCCTAGAACCTTGATAGGCAATTTAAAAGTGACAGGAATTACTAGGAGGCTACCCATGATCTTCATGAAAATTTACTCATAGGATACCGTCCTTTCTACCAGCATCTATGCTGCCACTTATTAGTTAAATGACCTTTGATCATATAACTCCAAAAGGGATGTTATCAAGCCAGAGTAGAAGACGTTAACAAATTTGTTAGAAATTTGTCACGCAGTCACGCCTATAAAAGTAAGCTATTTAAAGCCTAATGTGACAATATGCAAGTTTAATCTGATACCTCTATGTGCATGGCCTTTCCAATTTTCCAAAATTCAATGCAGCAGCCAACTCCAGAGCTTGCAAGTATCATCCATGAAGTGTCGTTGTCAAGTAGATAGAGGAAGATAATGAACTGGCTTATGAAGTTCACAACGACAGACTTCGCAGACAGCCCTTCCATAGACTTATTTTTGTTCCAAAACTGAATATCTGTAGGGGAAATTTTAGAATAATAAGACAGCATTATCAAAATATATTATATAAATAATAGAACAAGCTACAACGATTGCTCACCGTTTTTGAATGCCAAGAAGTCAAACACTGAATGAAGTAACGAAACAGCCATTGTGATTGCCAAGAGGTAAGGATTTCCTTCCAAGAATACTCTCTGTTGAACATTAAAGAGCAATCAGCATTCGATAGAATAAGGGAATCATGTCCAAACAATGATTGTTACTGAGCACATATAGGGTTCAGAGCACGAAGCATGTTATAAACAAAACTCTAGTGAAAATCTACATTACCCTAAACACTCTACAAATCATCTAAACAGAAATTTGAAATCGTTTGAAGATATAAATGTACTGCTCTTCAAAATCCTCAGCCTCGATCAAGATTCTCACAAATGCAAATTTGCAGAAGACGAACTATCACTTTAAGCAGATTCATTTCGACGAAAACAGGAACTTGTTAGCAGGGAAAGACTGCATAAAAATAACAAATAATGCTGTCCGCCTATAGTTTTTCGAAAAGAAACAGATTATATCCATGAAAGGTTACTAACTTTGATGAAATGGATTTCGGCCCGGTAACTTTGCAGACTTTGCACTTGACAACTGGCCATTTAACCATCCTAGAATACTATAAATATAATTACCCACACTTTAAGCACATGGTAAGCATGTGATGATAGAAGTCAGTGCAAAGAATAAAGTGAGGCAGCATCAGTGACACTGGGACTTTGCAATTATCTGTTTCCATTTATTAGTTTGACAAAATAGCCCGGAATAGCTTTAAAAAGCATACAATGTCAAAGGATCATTTATATTTACTAGTATGGATCACGTCTTTTTTTATATATAGACTCCCAAAAAATGCAGTTCTTAAATTGAATATCAGCACTCTAAAAAATATAGCAGAGAGGAAAGGAAAAAATGAACAACTTATTACATGCAAATTGAAGAAAGTATCGCAAGTAAACTAAAGAAGCAATACCTTCAGTTCATCAGCCTCACCCTCGAGCATGCTTCCATAACTACGGTGAATTTGGAAAGACTGATCAATTTGAAGGAACAGTTGCCACTTGGTCATGCTTATGGGACCTACTTCCAGATTCAGCGGTAATTCTTTCACTGTTTCATTAATCGGTATTAACTTGTCTCGAAGTAACCAAAATTCGTTGAAGTAAATGGTTGGAAAGTAATTTCCAGAATTAGGCTCCACATTTAAGTCTGCAAAGCTAAAGTTAAGAAACCCAAAGATATAATCATATATTTGTACACCTGTTTCTATACGAGGGAAGGAAGATTGATTTTAAGATAGGTAATAAATGTGGGTGTATGTACTGTGCGTGTGTGTGCACCCTGTAGAATCTTGAACATGAAATAACTATAAAATCATAACTACCGTCACCACAGGAAATATATATTATATGTATGTACACGTTTCTAAGTATGCATGCATGCAGTATTTGGATAAGCTATGCGTCCTCAGTATTTACCGATCTACAAATCATGTAATATCTAATCATTGCACACATAGTTCTGATTGTATTTGCTCCCTTTTCTGTTTCAGGGAGAAATCAAAGAAAATAACAAGTGCAAGTATCCAATCAGAGTATTGTCACAGCTGGAAATTTCACAATAGAAAAATCGATCCAAATTGATGCAGTATGCTCTGGATAAAATAAATGGGCATGTCAGATAAATATTTTCACAAAGAGATGCCAACATATTTCAGGAAACAATAGTTCTTCCCATGAAAACACGTACAGCAAAGAGAATGAACTGTATTGTTACTGTAAATCAGTACCAAAGGCAAGCACACAGCAGACTGCTTAGAAGACAAAAATGATAGATTCCATCAGAAAAAGATCAGGATGGTAAAATTAGAAGGATACAAGGAGCAACATTAGGTGGAACAGCATTCTGAGGGTATCTGCAGGGAAAAACAGAAAGCAAAAATTAGAAATTTCATCCCAAAATTGGATAAAATGCTGGCAAAAGAAGCTTTTGTTGCTTTGTGCTATCCACTTAAACGAGTTTCCTGGACAAAATTTGCATGAACCTTATCAATTGCAACGACAAAAGAAAATACTGTTTGCCAACTGTCCATGGTGTCATTTACCGTTGTCGAATAAATGCTTTGCATAGAGCTTATCAGCAAGATAACATAAATTTTCAAAGTGCAAACTCAACAATCATAATCCTTTACTTTTCCTATCATATTGGTCCAATTCAGGCATGCCAATATTTGGAAAAATTTACTCCCTATCCTTAATAGTTGGTGCTGATTCTGCTATTGTCCCTATAAATTGACTGTAATCAAAGGTGAAACTCGTGTCCTATCAAAGAGTGCCCATCTTTTACCAAAATTGACAGACCCCAATTTGAGCCAGGATGACACGGATTAATTTTTTTTTATTTTAAATATATATATATATACACACACACACACACAAC
>NC_020491.1:22349543-22361948 GCF_000184155.1 Fragaria vesca subsp. vesca
AAAGGAGATACAAGGATAAATTGTGTATTTTGAACTTCCAAGAAAAAGCAACACAACAAGTAAATAATAAGATAGAACACCAGGAATTGCAATTCTAAGGAATCCAAAACTTTCATATTTAAGACAAAATCAAGAACGTATTTTAGATCCTGAAATTTGATGGCCACCAAAATATTGATGTAAAAAACTACACATTCAGACACAAGCTATACAAATATACATAAAAGATAAAAAGTATGGCGACCACTCCTACATATATAAAACAAATTCCATACGCACATTCAGTCAAACTTGTATTGGGGAATTTTCTATTTATAGTGAAGATATAAATTATCACTGATATAGAATCTTTGGCAAAATACAACATATAGAATACAAATTAAGCTAGGTTATTTTAACTCTTCAATTTCAGATGCAAGTTCCTAACCGATATACAAAATATTATGCCAAGTGCTTGCAAAACCCAACACTTCACTTTCAGAAAACATACCGGGTAAAATCATCAACCAAATTAACAGTAATATTTGGTTTCCAGTATGATACCCACTCCTCAGGACCATTATCCTCAGAATCACCTTGAGTATTATCAACCACCTGAGGCAACAAACATGGCTTCATTAGGACCTGATAACATAGTACTATGGAAAAGAACACAGAGGACATTGATTTGAAGATAATTGATGCTTAGATATAGAACAACTGAAAACAGATGGTAATCCATGTTCTATCATTAAGGACGAAATTTGACCTCCCAGTAAATGACTCAAGTCCTACATAACAGTAGTTCTCAAATATAATCTATCGTTTGGAAAAACCTTGAACTCACAATAGTATCTTTAAAAATATTATTATTATCTTAGACAGTCTGTCGTACTAGTACATTACAACAGACTACTGACTACCATCATCAAGTTCTTTTAATGCTAGAGAACAGAGCCCTAATAATTTAAACCAATGAAAGAAAGAAAATAAACTACTTTGTTCACCAGAGGATTTCATACGGCCAAAGTTGGGAATGATACTGAAAATATGAAAATGCGATTTTGGAAAACAACATACAAAGTACACTCCGAAAATAATAATCATAACCCAATTTAGGAGACAGGAAGGAAAAAGAAACATGCCTCAGTAATCTTTACATCCTCATCGGAGTCTTTTGAGTCCCCCAGCAAACTTTTCTTTTTAGAAGCTTTCGACTTGGGCAAGTTTATCACAATAGCTGAGAAAAACCAATAATTAGATCCCTATAAATGTTCATATTTATTATCAAACGAAGAATCTGTTAATTTGATTTTTCGTTAAAAAGAATAAAAAAACTCCTCAATGAACTTAAAAAGGAAAATCCGTAAATGTACTCGGGGCCATCATCTTACCATGCGTCCTGCCAAAAGCAGTTAGAGGCAGATACTCCCGATCATTTGGGTCTGCAGGGTAACCGGCGCGGGCAAAGAACACATGAGCATAGAGAGTCCCATTGTGCTTCAATGCCTGGAACAACAAATATACATATCCTCAAAATGCCGAACTCATTAATCTACAGTAAATTAGCAAATGTAACATACAACAACATAACGAATCAGTTAAATTTGACGAAAACCAATACCTCCGATGGATAGTACTTCATAGACAGAGTCCTGGTACTCTCCGGCCCATAGACGGCGTAAGGGATATTAGTTTCATGCCATATAAGCGCACTTTCGCTCCCGAATTCATTAAACTTTTCATGTTCAGTTATATAAAACCACATATCCTGAGACCAATAAACCACAAATTTAAACAAAACCAAGCCAAAACCAAAACCGGGGATTTCAATTAGTCTAGGGCAAAATAAAAGAGAAGACAAGAGCAGTACCAGTGGTTCACCCTTGGGAAAGATATTGGAGCTGAGCTGAGAAGGATCAGAAGACTTTTTGGAGGGAGAGGAGAAGAATTTGGAAGCGAAGTACCAAATCACGGCCATTCTTATGATTCCGCCGATGCTTTGCCCAAACCCTCCTTGCTGCCGTCCGCCTTGTACTTGCCCATCTCCCGCTGCTGCGGCGGCGACGGGCGCTGGCGGCGCCATCTTCTTCTTCAGCTGCGGCGGCCCTAACAGAGGTGCTGAGATTTGGGGGAGAGAGAGGTGGCGATGAGATCGAAGCGTGAAGCGTTGAGAGAGAGAGAGAGAGAGAGAGGAGGAAGATATTTGTATTTGTTTAGTGGGATTTGCTTTTGTGACGATCACACCCGAACTCGACTCCAAGTGGGAGACTAGAGTTTACAACAATCTCTTTTCCATTCTGCTGACGCTAATCCTAACATTTAGGAGGGCGGAGAAATTAATTTTTTTTTCTTTTTTTTTTTTTTGTCTTTCTTTTCCTTTTTTTTAAGTAAAAAATAAACGTGATACAAATACAAAATGTAAGTATGGAAGAGCCAAATGACAATCCACCGTCAAATGAAAGTCAGGAAACAAAAGCGCAAGTACGCTGCCCATAACTTTCAAGAAACTACATACTTATAACTATAGGTTGTGTTTGTTTGCTCAGATTAGTAACAAGATAGGACAAAAAAATATCCAAACATGTGTTTGGTGATGCAGATTATTTTCGGATTGGAATATCATATCTTGTCAGAGTAGGATATCAATTCTTGTTAGAGAGGTGGGATATAAACAAACCATCCAGGATTTCACGATCAGCCTTCGATCATTGATCCATGAACAACCCACCCATTCTCTCCCTCATTTCAATTTCTCTCTCTAACTCAATAGAGGCTTCCACGGCTCTATCCCGCATCGCCCCGACCGGCCTCGCCGCCATCGACTGACCTCCAATCGAAAAGACTGTCAATGGTGCCATCATCATTCTCATCAAGATCGGTGCTCCTGTCAATCTGACCCAAATTTCAATGGAGATCTAGAGGCGAGGACCACTGGTGAAGAATGGAGCATTGTTGACTTGGATACAATTCACGCAAGCGAACGTATCATTGTCAAAATAGAGAAATATCGTGCCTGAATTATCGTACCACGGTGATTAGTGGCTAACCCACAATCCTAGGCTAATCAGAACAAAAGTCACCTAACAAAGAAAATAAATAAATAGAAAAGCTACTCTAAGGCACTAAGCTTGAGTAATGCTCGGTTCTAGTTCTCACCAAAATCTGATCAAAACTAAATGCATAGTGATGGGTAATTACAATAAGTCGAAATATAAAAAGAGATTGAATGGAGAATTAACTAAATTAACGACAAACAAAATGAAAATAAGCTACTAACTATTGAAATAGAAAATTGATGGGAAGATGGGAGTGTCGGGTGATCCACACTAACTCTTTTGCAAACATCGTTACCTAATCTCACAAATGCATATCTTATTGTTTTAAGTCTCGTATCTAATACCGGTTAAGGTTACTAGACCAATTATCCTTTCGGTGTATCAATTATGCCGGTTAAGGCCACAATCAACTCTCTAAGTTAGGCACTACGCCGATTAAGGCCACAATATCTAACTTAGAGGCCTAGAGTGCAAGATAATAGAGACCCAAGCAAACTTATTTACAATTAAGTTAGCTAATGGTTACCATGCCTAAAATCCTATATGCATAAGACTAATAAGTTGTCAATTTATCAATCTATCCATCAAATTGTCCACAACATAATCTCAAAGGGTGACAAAGCCTAGAAACATGCTTCTAAGGACCTACACATTCGGATTCAAAGCATACACAATTACACAATAGATATTGCATTCATTTCAATTAAAGTATCAACATTTATACAAAATGAGTTTAGGGTTTCACAGCCCTAACTCCCAAAATCAAATTACTCAGAACCCATAATCAAATACATCATCAATAGCATATAAGATGGTCACTTTAAGCTATGAGCTAGTATGAACCCAAGTAAGTCTTTCACCCCAACTACCCAATTGATGAAGAGGTAATGCTCTGATGATGATGCCTTGAAGCCTTGAATGAGTCATTCAAATTCCCAAAAGAAATCAATCAAAATTATGAAATGAGAAAGGAATGTAGATGAAATGGTGATGGATGGTGGGTATATGGGAAAAGGCAAGAGCCCAAAAGAACAAGCATTTTCATGCTTATAACTCATATCACGTCTTATTATATGCATTAACATTAACACTTACCATCAATGCTATCATGCAATGTACATATATAGACTTGAGAAAAACACCAAAATGAAGATAATATCTTTATTATGCAATTTGACACAGCACAAAACCAATGAACCCTAAAAACCATCTATTACGAGATCAGATTCGAAAAGAGAGACGATCAGCCCTAGCCTTGTTAGAGAAACTCCAACAGTTTCTCTATAATTAATGCATTATAAGTAAATTTCTGCATTAAAAGGAAGCAAAAGGTCGATATTTCTCTAATCCTCTTGCTTAAACTCCAACAGGTCATTCGCATTGTCGATACCATGTAATATTATTATATACCGCCAACCATAACCTCGTAGACCTTCTGGGTAGAAAAACATTGTTAAGGAGCAACACACAAAATACAACAAGAATTCTATTTCTTTTTTTCTTTTAGTTTTTAGAAGGGATATAAATTATGGAAATAATTTTTTACAACAATTGAAGGAGGTGTAGCCCAGTACCATTTGCTCTAGTGGCATCAGTCTCCCCTCTATAAGTGGGAGATTGTGAGTTCGATTTATGATGACTCGTGTAGCATTTTAGTTGTTAATTTGTTTGATAAAAAAAAAAGAATTAAAGGAGGTGCAAATAGCAAACTAGGAGGGGTAACTAGAACCCTTCTTTGCTTTTTTCTTTTTTCTTTTTTTAAGTTGAAAAAATTATGTTACATCGATATTAGAGAATTTAGATGCTTGTGTTATGTTGGTATTATGACACGTTTACTAACTTGGAATTGAAAATATATGTAATCGAAATTAAAACTAGTTTGATTACTAAAATACCCTTACAACAAAGGAAACTACAATATCAGCAATTTTATTGTTCTTTTAGAAAATTGAAAAATTCTCAGCAATCTACATACAATAATGATCATTTTTAAAGATAAAAATAATAAAATATGGAGTTATGTTGCTTAACATCTTAACTCAGCATCCTTTTATGTTGTGGGGAGAGAAAGTAAGCATTATGTGAGGGTAATTGAGAGATATTAAAATTATGTGACGGTATTTTGGGAAGAAAAATTTGAGATCATAGGCTTTGATTTCCTAAACGCATCCTCAACCGTGTCTAATATCACATCCTTCGTTTAAAGTGGACGTTATTTGCTGACTTGGACCAAACTTATGATATGTTTGTGAATCGGCCCAAATCCTCCTCTTGTTCGATCTTCGGATACTAAATTTGCAAAAGCACCGCTCCCTCAAATTTTGGTTTTTTCTTGCCTTGACAAACCAATTGTCAACCATCTTTCTCTCTATCAGCTCCCACGAACTCAAAGTGTTCAACTCTAGAGCCTCCAATAGGCCATGCCACCTCCAAAAGCAAAACAGTCGGCATGCATGTAAATACGCTGGAAACTCATCTTACAAGACTCAGATTTTGCCGCTCACATTCATTCAGCTATTTATTTGCTTTATTGAACAACAATTGATTTTTAGTGATTTAGAGAGATAGTTACGTTGTGTTTGAATTAAGTAATTTCAATTTCCATAGAAATTTCAAAATCATGGGAATTACAATTTCATGAATTTAAATTCCATTAATTGAGAATTCCATTGTTTGGATTTCATAATGTATAGTTTTAAAATGACAAGAATTTGTATTTAGATTAACCTCAGTTAAGAGAATTGACAAATGACATCTATTTTGTGAGGAATTCAAGTCGGGAATTTAAGCTCTCAAATTCCACGATTATTTTTCCGTAGAAATTGCTAATTCCACGGGATAATAATCTAAACGGGAGAAACAGTCCTAAGAAATTGGGAATTCCTTAGTTTTGATTAAATTCCCGGGAATTCACCCACATCCAAACACACAGTGAAAATTTGAATATGACCATTTAGAGTAATCTTTAAAATTTTAGTTAAGTTAATTCTAAAAATATATATGTATATATATATATATATATATTAAATAAGAAGAAAATAAAAGATGAGTCTTGAATTACCAATACTATTGGACCACATTATGAGAAAAAAAAAATTGTAATTTTTGTTGTTAAACAAAGAAAGGCCTCTTTCAACCCTTGGAAAATTATATTCATTTTATTTATTATTATTATTTTTTTTAGGATGTGATGTTTGGATCTATGACCATGAAAATGAAATATTATTTTTCTTTTATTTGAGGCATGCTAGTACAACATTCAATTTGAAAAGAAAGAAATACTACGAGATGATGGTTATTGGGAGTATTAGGCTGATCTCTTTGTTTAAATAAATCCATCAATACACTCGCCAGTAGCACAGTAAAACTTGATCATGGACTTGGTGTGAAGAGTGATACACCAAGGCAATGTTGTATGCAGTTAGTCTTCCTAGCGTCACAATTCTTGCTACATTGATCAAACCTCCCTCCTGTAAGGCCTTTACATTTCACCCCCAAGCAATTGTAGAAGTTAATATTGCAATTCTTGATGCATTGGTCTCGTGGTCCGATATGTTGTCCCTCGATCTGTGTTGCTGGCAACAGTGTCATAACAACTATCATCAGAACAAGTATCATTACACTCTTATGTAGAGAAGTTGTCATTTGCATAAACTAGATTATGCTAACAGTTCTCACTTTGTAGTTAAAGAGAGAGTTGTGTTGGCCTTCAGTGAATAAGGATATTGGATTTGAGCTTTATCAGGTACAATAGATATATACATATATATATAAACATATATTTCACAAAATCAATTAGGCCCCTTGTCCATATGCAATGCGTGATTCGTATACAAATGTATGTTGCCAAATTGATATTAGATTATATTAGAAAGTTAATCTTATGAATCTTCTCTATTAGGAATGTGTTTGTCCGTGAATATATGTTTCCCAATATAATTCATAATTGTATGATAGTTTCCTAGTTAGACTTCATTGCTCATTGTATATGTAATCACGTTTGTATCAATGACAATCATTCTGGCCAAACTATAATCATTTCAATCTAAAAAAACAAGCATTTCCATGCTTATAACTCATATCACGTCTCATTATATGCATTAACATTAACACTTACCATCAATGTTATCATGCAATGTACATATATAAACTTGAGAAAAACACCAAAATGGAGATAATATCCTCATTATGCAATTTGACACAGCACAAAACCAATGAATCCTAGAAACCTTCTATTATGAGATCAGATTTGAAAAGAGAAACGATAAGCCCTAGCCTTGTTAGAAAAGGTCCATAGTTTTTCTATAATATTAATACATTATAGGGAAATTTCTACATTATAGGGAAGCAAAAGATCGATATTTCTCTAATCCTCTTGCTTAAACTCCAACAAGTCATTGACATTGTCGATACCATGTACCGCCAACCATAAGCAACGACCTCATAGACATTCCTCCAGTCACGACTGGCCCCGCCTCTGAAAAAGAAAAATCATCACTTGTCAAATCTATAAGATATCATGCAAAAACGTTTTGATCACATTACTCTCTAGATTATCAAGAGATGTCATTCTGAATTTGTTTGAGGGTAAATTTACACCCCCTAGATTTGTAGCTTATCGAACCAATTATGTGGTTCATCGTAGATATGATCGAGTATCTTTGGAGATATTCACTATCAAGGCTAAGTCGAGCCTATCTTGGAGGTTAAGACATCTTTGGAGGTAAATCGGGCAAGTTATCGATTAGTTATTGGTTATCAAGAATTTGGTAATTAATAGATGTTATTTTCCTACAAAGTGGACCAGAATGAAGGATTTGCATTCAAGAAGGAGTCTTCGACGTGTGCCATGCTAAGTAAGGAAGGTGTTGTTACCTTTGCAACTAAGGAAGAAACGTGGTGTAGTCAATAAGGCTCTTATCATCATTTGAGCATATGAGACGTCCAGATGCATGCAAAGTTCTATTATACTATCTTAAGGATTCATTCCTTAATGATATTTGATTACATAAGGTGCAAACGACTAGAAGATATTTCAAGAGGTAATTATATTACCTAGAAGACGTGTGTATCTAGCTAGCAGATCTCCAAGAATTATATTTGAGGTAAATATCTTTACCTAGACATCAAATCTGGTCTGATACGTGAACTGATACATGCGGTTCAATTCAGTAAATATCTTTCTTTCCCATTGGGTAATTACTAGCGGAAGATTTGCCTTGGTATGTAACCTATTCTCTATATAAGAGGTTCTAAGCGAATGAGAGAAAACCCCCTGACAATTCAACAAAACCTTGCATCACTGCAAATTGGACGCCTCCCTAGGAGCACCCAATCTACCAAAAAGCCTCTCCAAGGAGCACCACCAAAGCCTCATCGCAAGCAAATCCCACTTCACTCACCAGCCTCATCGCGAGCAAAAAGTCCACCCGTAGTTCATAAAGCTTCATCGCGAGCACAAGTATGTAAATTATTCACGAACCTATTCTCTATATAAGAGGTTCTAAGCGAATGAGAGAAAACCCCCCGACAATTCAACAAAACCTTGCATCACTGCAAATTGGACGCCTCCCCAGGAGCACCTAATCTAACAAAAAGCCTCTCCAGGGAGCACCACCAAAGCCTCATCGCGAGCAAATTTTGCTTCACTCACCAGCCTCATCACAAGCAAAAGTCCACCCCTAGTTCATAAAGCTTCATCGCGAGCACAAGTCCATCCCATTGTTAAGGAGCGATCGTTAGCAAATATCCCTTTTATTTTCGTTGTTTAAACACCCTAAGAGCAATCTTAGGTTTGGTAAAAGGCCCTAGCAGTTGCTTGGAGCAAAAGTAAAAAAAAGAGCATGTAGCAGTAGATCAAGAAGGTTACATTGAACCCAAAAACGTTGGCACGCCAGCATCTCAAAAATACCGGCCAAACATGATTGTTGACACTGCCCTAGTTTATCAATTTTCTCACGATCCTAGGTCTTTGAGTCTCACTACGTCGAGTAAGATATAAGACCACATGAATATGTTAGTTTTCTACAAACTTTCAAATCTCTCTCTTGTGCCAAAGACCTCTCACTGACTCTCCCCTATCAACTTTATATTTATAATGTACGCAAAGGTCCTGTTAATTCAACTCTAAAATCTTCAAATTATCTCAGGATTCCAAATCCAATTTGAACAAGAGAAACAAAATTGAATTGAAGGAAAGCAAATTTTGTTTCCTAGATGGTATCAGAGTCGATTTACAAACCATGTTATACATGGAGTCAACTCTCTACAATCAACATTCATTCTTTCCATGCCAAATAATGTTAGAGCATCTATAACAATAAGTCTACTTACTTTCTTTTGAATAAAGACATGGTGCGGCTGTCCTCAAGCATTGATTAATTAAAGGTAAAAATTAGAATAAACATTGGGATAACATTAGAGCATTAATTTTACCTTTAGTTCCACTTTCCTACCTAGCTTAATAGCTAATATATAGATATAGAATTTGGGAATTTTCATAGGTACCTACATATATGTGACACTCACATTTACTAATATGACAAAAAATTTGTTGTCAATGAGGTCAATTGAGTCATAACTTAGGTAATTTAGTTTTGTTAACGGTAATTTACTCAATCTATGACTTTTTACATAACGAATTATTGTGGATATAGTAATTTGGTTCAATTATATATAAATGTGTAAAACCGATGTGGTAAATTCGTTGTCAATGTTGTAAATTTAGTTCAAATAAATGAAGGTAAAAGATGCATGTAGGTACCATAGACGGCCCCATGGAATTTGTCAAAACATACATAGGGAATGAATATTGAAATTGAAGCGGCTTGGGTGGCTATGTGGCTAGAGCCTTGTTATTGTTATATTTTGTGAAATATTTGGTGGCATGGCGAATGAAGCTTTTTGGCTCATTCCAAACCCTTGCAAAATATCTTGAGTGATTAAATAATTTGGGGTTGTCTGTCGGAGAGTGATGATTCACATACTAAGTTTACATGTAATTGAACCAAAATTACAATTTAAATGAACCAAATTTACAGTTTTGTCAACAAAATTACCACATGCATTATGTATATATACATATAATTAAACAATGATTTGATATGATTTGTTCTTAACTTGTAAAATGTCGTATGTGAGGGAAGTACCTCTCATAGAACTACTAAACTTACCCAAATAATGACTTTATTTACCACAATGACGACAATCTTGTTGTCAGATCTGTAAATGAGTATATGATGTGTACATGGAGGTACGTATCGTAGATTTATTTATTAAAATTTTGATAATTTTCAAATAAATTATGTATCTGTAAATGAGTATATGATGTACAATTATACATGGAGATAGGTACCGCAGAATTTAATTCTCATTTTATTTCGTAACATTTTGATAATTTTCAAATGGATTAAGTTACTATTCCCTCACAAAAGACTCGAGGGCTTTACCTGTATTTTTGTTTTTATTCAAGATCGCAGTATCCCGAAAACTTCTTAGGCCCAAAGACTAATCCGCTGAGGGGCTGAACAGCCAGCAGGGCATTGCAGCCCTTCCCCTTGCCATTTTTGATAGTGTCGTGGGTTCGAACCTAGGTTGGGGAGCACACCCAACTAATTAGTAATTAATAACCATTATACTACATTGCAGTAGGCCTCATCATTTGGCCCTTCGGCCCTAGCCCGCCCTAAAAATCGCCCTACCCGGCCCTCCGTTAGGGCGGGCCGGCCCTAGCCCTTTTTAATTAGGGTAGGGCAAGGGTCGAGCAAATGAGACCCGGCCCTACCCTACGACCCGGCCATATTAAGCCCTTTAGGGTCAAGCCCGGCCCAACCCTAAAAGCCCTACCTTATTATTTATATTTTATTTTTATTATTTTCTATTTCATATATATGTTACTGGGTCTGGTATGAGTTTATAGTTTTTGTGAGTTGGGTGTATTTACTAACTCAACGGCTCACGTCCAAGAGACAAAGTCTAAAGACCTAGCATCCTTTCCAAATAGTAAACTTCTGCCGCTCTCTTCTTCTCTTTTCCTCTCTGACTCTCTCTCATTCCCCTCAAAAACCCTTATATGGCCTAATTACACTTCCAATTATACTACCCAGTAGTCCATACCCAACTGAGAAACCAATTATGCTACTCACCTCGTCGCCTCTGCCTTTATTCCGACCCCGTTGCCGTAAGGGGATGCAGACTGCGTTGCAAGATATGGGCAGAGGTAAATTAATTTAATTACTCTATATGTCTAGTGTCACATCCCGACCCTTATATTTTTACCTTATTTACTAGCCTGATTATAATAAGAATTTTACCGTCTCCGTAATTGAGTAAATAGTTTAATTGGTCCCTAGAAGGGTTTCGGGGACGATTATGTGTGGAGGATTATTCGTATGAGGAAAATACGACTACGGTAAAAATGGTAAATTTTAGCTAGTAAAAGGTAATTTTTATTCGGGTATTATTTTTTTCGGGGTGTTTTTATTTTTGGAAGTTTGGGTTAAGGGTTGTGGACCGGTTTGGGGTGAGGCCCAAAACTTTTTTCTCTTCTCCCTCTCTCCCGATTTTCTCTCCTCCCACCCGGTTTTCTCCTCTCTCCACCCGGAAATTTCTCCACCGCCGTCCGCCGCCGTCCGGCCGCCCCAGACCGCCGCACCGGTCCCAATCGATCGGTCTTCAACCCAGCAACCTCCCTGGACCGGTGAGAGGAGCCCTAGCTCCGCCGTGAGTGAGCGGTGCCACCCGTAAGGTCCGACTGTCCAAACCTTCCCTTCGCCGGAACTTCCTCCTCCGGCCACCAATCCGGGCAAGCTTGGTATGGTTTTGTAGCCCTCCTCCCGTGCAACAACCCCTCCAAACAGCTCCCTCCCTCTTGAGCTAGGTAAGGAGAAATGTGGAGTTGAAATTTCTAGGCTTTTAAGTTATTTTCGTTCGATTAGCCTAGTTAGGCTTGGAATTGGGTGATGTGTTAGTCATGAAAGTTGTAGAGGAGATTGAGAGGAAGATTCTGTTAAAATTTGGTAGCATTTGCAGGTCGCCGGAAAACGGCTGCCGGCCGCCGCCGGTTAGGAGATTTTTAGGGTTTTAAATGTGGAATATTAAGAAGAGTATATTGGTGTGATTTATGGAATTTTTGGATGAGATTTGGATAGGTTTGTGAATTTCCGAAGTTAGGTATTTTTGGCGGTTAATTAATGTAGAATCCGGCCGTAGGATTTAAGTAGTATTTTAGAGAGGTTGTATTTACGGCTGTTGAGTATGATATTTAAGTTCGGATCGTTCCGATTTAAGAATATCGAATTTAGGCAATGATGAGCGTATTTATGGCTCTCGGGTAATTTTGTCCTATTTTGTATTAAATATTGGATTA
>NC_020491.1:22361998-22367401 GCF_000184155.1 Fragaria vesca subsp. vesca
CACCCGCATTTCTGCCAGTTTTTGCCAGTAGGTTACCTGTTCAACCTACTCGTGTTTTCTTGCTTCCGCTTGTGTTTAGTAGCTCTGAATACTTTAGAATTTTGTATTTTATGCTATGTTCAGAAGTGATAAATTAAAAGTGTAATTTGAAATTTTCAAGTTAGCGTTGTCCATCTGCAAGGGAGATTTTCTTAATCTTTTCAGTAAATTTTCCTTGGAGGTGGTCCCCGCACGACTTACTCTGGGTTTCAGGGTGAAATTCGGGGTGGGTCGTGTCATCTAGTTTGGTTCTTAGAATCTCTTGTACTTGGTTGTTGAAAAAGCTAATTTGTCCAATTTGTATGGAGTGGTAGTAAAAGGATGACTCAGCAGATGAAGAAATCGGTGGTACGTAGAGGCAAAAGGCAGCTAAGAAATTGAGAGGCGGTGGAGAATATTTTGTGCTCGGAGGTTTATGTTTTTCATATTCAAAACATATAGATCCATGCCAACATGAAACTTGGTTATCAGGTTAGTTTCTTTCCAAAGCTCAATAGTCTTTTTTGAAACTCTACAAGCAATTTTGAGAGACTGAGACAATGGGCTAATTTATATTGAGATTTTTTTTTTACTGTTGTTCACAAACTCCCAAATTTACAGTTACCGTTACAACCAACAATATGTCCATTGCAATGTTTTTTCTTGTCAGTCCCCTATAAATACACATAGACGCGTCAACATATTTTCATCTTCCAAATACACAAATTTTCTTTTCAGTTCTCAACTAGATTAATGACTTGTAAGAGTATTAGTATTTTCAAACCATAATTTTCCCTTGATTACAATCTAGTTCAGTATTTTCATAATTCAACATCCTTACCAACTTTCTTTTGTTTGTGTTATGTTTCAGTGGAAAAGATGGGAGCAGGAACGGCCTTGCAAGGATGAGGAGTTGTGTTTTCTGTTCCGTGAGGGTGCCTCTTGTGTTTTGTTATCTAACTTCAAGTAAACTCTAAACCTTTCTCCAAATAGGTTAGTGTAAGTACATGTTGTATTGTTGTGCAATAAGTGTTTTGTTTGCTTAATTTCTATTGTGTGTGGATGAATGTCTGAGTCAGTAACTAGTCCCATGATTGTTGCTTCCGTAGACCCAAACCCAACACCATTGAGTCAAACAGCCCCACCAACAGCACCACAACCAGCCTTTAATCCTCCTTTACCTAGAAATCAAACAGAGAAAAAAGAGTCTGTTTGAAGTTTTTTTTTTAAAGATTGATGTTGTTGAAGCTAATGTCACTTTGGTATATGCTAAATGTAGTATTTGCTCTCATACGTTGGTACGTGAAGGAAAAAATGGCACTAGCCATTTACGTAGGCATTGGGGGAGTCATATAGATAGTGCATCACCTGATATTAGGACTCAAGCCCAAATAGTTGCATATTCTAGTGGGAATGTATCAAATTGGTCTTACAGTAAGGATACTGCTAGATCAGAGGTAGTTGACTATGTTGTTAGAGCTGAACATCCATTTACATTCGTAGACACACATGATTTTACGGGGTTGGTTAAAAGAGCTTTTGTACCTCAGTATGGAGGATTATCAGCTTCTACTTGCAAAAGAGATGTGATAAAGCTCTTTGTTACAAAGAAAAAAGAGTTGCTCAAAACTTTTGAAACTTATGAGGGGAAAGAAACTTATGAGGGGAAAATATATTTGACTTCTGATTGTTGGTCATCACGTGCTAATATGAGATACATGTCATTAACTGCTCATTTATTGACAAAAAATGGAATTTGAATAAAAGAATTATTGCTTTTAAAATGATAGAGTACCCACACAATGGTGATTCACTTGCTAATCACATAAATGAGGAGTTGATTTCTTGGCGCATTCATAGGAAAATCTTTTCAATATCTTTAGATAATGTGACAAATAATGATGTTCTTGTTGCATTACTCCCTGATTTTCTAATGATTAATTCTGTCCTTAAAAAGTTGTTTCATGTGAGATGTAGTGCTCACATTTTAAATTTGATCGTTCAAGATAGTTGGGTTTGTTAGCTAAATCAGTTGAGAAGATCACAAATATAGTTCGTAGCATGAATTCATCAGTTAAGAGGCATGAGTTGTGGGTTAATTGTTGTAATGATTTGAATATGCCAAAGAGGAATATCGATATTGATGTTCCTTATAGGTGGAATTTCACCGATGAGCTGCTACAATTGGCTGAAAAGTATAAGTATGTTTTGAATCGCTATGTTCAGAAACTTAACCAATCTAATCGCCATTCCACCTTAGCATTTCCCACTGAAGAAGATTGGTTAATATCTAGCATTGTGTGTCGTTTTTTAAAAGTTTTTGATTCTTCAACAACAAACTTGTGTGGTGTGTATTATCCAACCTCATGTCGTGTTATTCCATGCTTAGTAAGGATCAATGCAACTTTTAATAAATATGCTTGCTATCCTATAATTGCTGCTGCGTTGGTTGCCATGAAGTCAAAATTTTCTAAGTATTGGAAAAGTTTTCCTCTTGTATTTTGTCTTGCTGTTGCTTTGGATCCTAGGTACAAGTTTTTTGCAATTGGTCCATGGATGAAAAGTATGGGTCTGGATGAACGGGAAGTTGAATCTGGTATATCTACTCTAAAGAATCAGTTGTTTAAATTACACGATATGTACAAGGACAATGTAGTGCCTATGGTTCCAACCTCTAGTGTTACCTCAAATTTACCTACATCTTCTGATTCTGTTGTTTTACCTAACGATGAAGATAAGAACTTTGCTGAGGTTGTCTTAAAAAAGGCTAAGACAACAACTTCTACTTCTAGTGCTTCAAGTTCTAATTTACAATACTATCTTGTATGCCTACTCTTGAAGTTCTTGATGGTTTGGAATTTAACATTCTAGGTTGGTGGAGGTCTCATGAAGAAGTGTATCATGTGCTTTCTTTGATAGCTCGTGACCTGTTATCTGTTCCAGCTTCAACAGTGACTTCGAAAGCCGCTTTTAGTGTCGGTGGGAGAGTTGTATCAGAGAAGAGAGCAAGTCTTAGTCCAAGTACAATTCAAGCTCTTATTTGCTTGAAAGATTGGAAGCTGGCAGATGCAAGGCTACAAGATAAGGAGTAAGATGAGCTCCGAGCTAAAGAGGAAGAAATTGCAAAACGAGCAAGACCTGAATATATGATTGCATTAGAACGTGCTAATGCAAACATGGATGAGGTTAAGCAGAATGCAGATTGAGACAGTATAACTGCTTTTTGGATATGGTATGCAAAATAATGGCTGTTGTGTTTTATATAAATGTGTACTACTATGTTAAAATGTTGATAAATGCTGTGTTAAAATGCTTTTCACTGCTATGTCATCTTATAGTTGTTTGATATTTCTTTTGTAGGTACATTGTTGGCTCTTGTGTTGTTGATTTTAGTAAGAGATGATCAAATGTTAGAAGATGACAACTTTTTGAGAATTGATGAAGGCTTGATCAGTTTTTGAATGAATACTACAGAATTCAGTATTTCAATTTTTTGTAGCCTCAGTGGCGTATTGAGGTAGTAGAATGTTTGAAGTAGAAGACTTGATATTGAGAATGTGAGCTTCAGTTTGTGGGATTTGTAGTTACTGAAACGAACTCAGATTCTGAAATATTGGTTCTCAGCAAAGTATGAATGGATTATGAAGTATTCAGTTTTCTTTTTTCTACTGTGACTTTCAATGAGTAAAACAAAAGCCCAGCCCGACCCTATTTTTTAAGCCCAGCCCTTTTGGCCCTTGCAGAATGGGTTTTTAAGGCGAGTAAGGGTTTACATATTGCAGCCTCAGCCCGGCCCTACCCGGCCCTAAGCTCTGTTGACTTAGTCAGAGCCCAGCCCGGCCCTACCCTAAGCCCTAAAATTTAGGGTAGGGTCAGCCCTAGCCCGACCCATGATGAGGCCTACCATGCAGTGGTTCTTTACCGACTGTATTTTTTGTTTTGTATTAAGCCTTCATCCTTATTCACTAAAGAATGATTCGTACAGTTCTCTTTTACATTCTTTGAGTAAAAGATTGCAATTAAATACATAGTTAAAACTCAGTTGTTCATTTAATCCTCCTAAGGGATTTTAATTTTCTGGGAGTCATTACTCATTTTAAAGTTGTTATACCAATATTTCAGTTTTGAGTTGTGAGCTTACGGTTCTTTTTTGCTCACATACTGAGAGCATTTCCAACAGCTTCCTCAAAATTTCTCTAAAATGGGGAAGCAAAAGTCAAAATCTCTAAAAAAAATTATGCTTCAACTCCAACAGCTTCTCCATTTTAGAGATTCCAACATTTATTATGACAATAAAATATGTTACATCATTATTAATTATAATAAAAAAATCATATATTTTATTGTAACAATAAAATACTAAATAAATATTCTATATATGTAAACTCTTCGTTGGAGCACGTGCAAAATTTAATTTTGGGAAAGGAAGGCTTTGCTACAAATTTGGGGAATGAGTGCTTCTTTTTCTTCTCCATCCTCATTTTAAGGAATGAGATGGGAGAACTGTTGGACCACAAAACAACCCAATATTTCCCAAAATTGATATAATCAAGAAAATGGGGAAGCTGTTGGAGATGCTTTGAGACTAACATGGGAATGATTTGTATGTGTTGAATAGTTTGAGGGTTAACCGGCACGGTTATGTACTATACTGTTGAGTATACGAGTATATTGTGTGCATAAAGAGCATATGGTTGTCATTCATTAATCGTGGGTGAAGAAAACAATATCAAACAAGGCTAGGACAACTAGTGAAGCAAATTCATTACCTCATATATAAATATATATATATATAGGGAGAGGATCTAAAGAGGACGTTTGCACAGCCCTTAAAGTGCGGACGTCCTTTCGTTCTCCTCCGTACAGCTCCGACAACGGCGTGCCTCCACCCCAGCAGCCTCCAACAGCGTCCCCGATCACTTTCCCTCCCCGGTCAGTCCTCCGAATTCCAGTTTTTCGGCAAGATCACCCAAAACTTCATACAAAATCGATCTCGCCAGAAAACTGAAATTCGACTGACTCACCGGGGAGGAAAAGTAATCGGGGACGCTGCTGGACGCCGCTGGGGTGGTGGCGTCGCGTCGTCGGAGTCGTACAGTGGAGAACGGAGACACGTCCGCGCTTTAAGGGTGTGTGGACGTCTGCCTCTGATCCCGACTGTATATATATATACGAAAACGATAAAAAGCGCACGTGCTCACAGTCCTTAAAGTGCGCACGGAGCTCCGTTCGCCACCGTCGGCGCGCCTCCCCCCCAAAAGACTCCAGCAGCATCCTCGACCACTTTCCCTCCCCGGCGAGTCCGTTCTTTTTCAGTTTTCCGGCGAGATCACCCAAAACTTCAAATAAAGTCGATCTCACCGGAAACTGGAATTCAGCGAACTC
>NC_020491.1:22368437-22369093 GCF_000184155.1 Fragaria vesca subsp. vesca
TTACGTACGTACGTACGTACGTACGTACGTACGTACGTACGTACTACTACTCTCTCTCTCTCTCTCTCTCTCTCTCTCTCTCTCTCTCTCTCTCTCTCTCTCTCTCTCTCTCTCTCTCTCTCTCTCTCTCTTACAGATCTGTCGCTGGCGCATCCTGACCGTCCTCACCGACCACGTCGGCGTCGCCTCCAAGTGGCTCACCAAGCTCCTCCGCTCCAAATCCACCAACACCAAGCCTCCTCTCCCCAACTCCATCTTCGTCGGCCTCGTCGCCGAGGAGCACCTCCCCTTCTACAGCCCTCTCCCCTACGACTCCACTGACCACTGCCTCGACCTCCTCACCCTCCCCGTCGGCTCTCACTGCCTCATGCTCGAGCTCGTAGTGGTGCATGATGGAGCTCGGCTCGCATCGACGTTTCCAAGCGACGGCGTGCAGACGAGGTCGGAGAACAATCAAATCGGGATTTGATGCTGCTCTTCGGACTCGTAGTGTTGCAGTGACAGGCGAGGAGGAGGCCGGGCAATAAGCGGAGGCGAGGATGAGGTCGCCATAGATGGTGGAGGCGCGGATGAGACCACCTGCGACGGATCTGTAAGAGAGAGAGAGAGAGAGAGAGAGAGAGAGAGAGAGAGAGAGAGAGAGTAGTAAGTAGTAG
>NC_020491.1:22369113-22419685 GCF_000184155.1 Fragaria vesca subsp. vesca
GAGAGAGAGAGGTATAAACTGTAAGGAGGGTTATTTGGTCATTTTACGCAAACTCTCGCGGACAACTCAGCGCATGACGTCATGGTAAGAAGGGCAATTCAAAAATTGGACTAAACTGATGTGAATTAGAACTTCAAGGACTAACGTTATTAAAAAAAAGATATGGGACCAAACTAATTATTGACCTAAAAAACGAGGGGACAAACTGAGTTTAATCCTTTAATTAATGTGTGGAGGAATGAGTTTATTGCTATCGGAGGTGCTTTGGTGGTGTTAATCCGCTACTGAAGTAGACTAAGAAAGGTAAGAGAGGAAAATAGATTTGGATCTCAGTCGGCAGTAGTAGCTTTGTGGTTAACAGTAGCAGTACGTTTTAGTAAGCAGTAGCATCAGCAATAACAGTAGCAGCTTCCTAATAATCGGCAACAGTAGCAGAGCCTTTGGGTCGGGAGCAGTAGCAGAGCCTTTCAGTCCGGAGCAGGAAAAGGCAGTAGCAGAAGTGGAGGATAATGCAGTAGCAAAAGTGGAGGATAAAACTGTAGGTTAACCTTCATTGTCTAGTCTTCATTGATGTGTGTTGTTGTGTGCTGCTACTACGTGTGTTGTTGTTGTGTGCTGCTACTGCGTGTGTTGTTATGTGTTGCTACTGTGTGTGCAGTTGATGTGTGTTGCTACTACGTGAGCCACTGAAAACATGATACTGCACTTACTGAAGCTGCTATTACACTAGCTGAACCACTAAAATCCTGCTACTACATCTGTTGTAAGTGTAACTTTTCAGCAAAACATGCTACTACATTAGCTGAGCCACTGAAAACATGCTACTGCACTTACTGAAGCTGCTACTACATTAGCTGAACCACTAAACCTTGCTACTACATCTGTTGGAAGTATAGCTTTCTAGCAAAACATACTACCACATTAGCTGAGCCACTAAAAATCTGCTACTGCACTTACTGAAGCTATTACTGCACTTACTGAAGCTGCGACTACACTAGCTGAACCACTAAAACCCTGCTACTACATCTGTTAGAAGTGTAGCTTTCCAACAAAACATGCTACTACATTAGCTGAGCCACTGAAAACCTGCTACTACTTCTAGTGGGATGTTAACCTTTTCTACTACTTTCTACTGGAATGTTAACCCCTGCTACTACTTCTACTGGAATTAACTACTATTACTACTGGGATGTTAACCCCTGTTATACTACTTCTACTAGGATGTTAACCATTGCTACTAAATCTACTGGAATTAACTGCTACTACACTAAATTATTGAAAATCTGCTACTATATTCTATTTACTGAAAAATCTCAAAAGGAGAGACTTTTCACTTCTAAAAGCATATTTAATTAGTGTAGGGTTAGTTTGGTAAATTAAAACATGACATATGGCATGCAGAGAAAAGATTGTCTTTAATTGTTAAAAACTGTCCTTATTTGTTTACCAACACAAGTGGATTTGTTTGTGTTTCAAATCCTTTTAGAGGATATATATGTGATTTGCTAATATATATATATATATATGTATATATATATATTGTTAACGTGATTAACTAACATCAGACATCTGGGACTTTGAGTTCTATCTGAACTGAATGCATGCATCTATTTTCTCTTGAAGGTTTTGAATTTTAGTTTTAAAAAAAGGTTTTAAACTTTTAATATACTACAAGTGTAACTACTTTCAATATCATACTAATACATATCTCCTATAGGAAAGGCAATGAACTAAACATTTTGATTTATCCAGAAAAAAATAAGTAGATCAAAATCCTGATAGGAAAAGGATTTTCGATTCAATAGCGTTCCTACTCCATATAGGAAAGGGATCAGAGTGTGTTGCATATATAAAGGTCGTTGATGGAAGGCACGAACCCTGAAACCCATAACTAAATATATGCAGAACCTGGTTAGGGCTGTAAAAGGCTAGCTAGACGCTTAGACCAGAGAAGAAGAAAACTGCAAAATAATGGAGTCTACAAGTGATGCTAATTCACTACCTTCAGGACCAGACGCCAGAAAGCGAAGAGTGAGCTATTTCTACGACCCAACAATCGGCCAACACTACTACGGCCAGGGCCATCCAATGAAACCCCTCCGCATCCAAATGGCCCACAACCTCATCGTCAACTACGGCCTCAACCATAAAATGGACATCAACTGCCCTTTTCTGGCCACCACCGACGACCTCAGCCAATTCCACTCCGATGACTACGTCAACTTCCTCGCCTCCGTCTCCCCCGACACCCTTAACCAAACTCCCTTTTCTCGCTACAAGGAGCGCTTCAACATAGGTCAAGACTGTCCCGTATTCGATGACCTATTCGGCTTTTGCCAGGCCTCTGCCGGCGGGTCTCTCGGCGCCGCTGTCAAGCTCAATCAAGGAGACGCTGATATCGCCATCAACTGGGCCGGCGGGCTTCACCATGCAAAGATGTCCGCGGCCTCGGGGTTCTGTTATGTCAACGACATTGTGCTAGGGATTCTTGAGCTTCTCAAGGTTCATAGACGTGTCCTTTATATCGATATTGATGTGCACCATGGAGATGGAGTCGAGGAGGCATTTTACACCACTGATAGAGTCATGACAGTTTCTTTCCATAAATTTGGTGATTTCTTTCCGGGGACCGGGCATATTGAAGACATTGGTGTTGGACTAGGGAAGAATTATTCTTTGAATGTACCCTTGAACGATGGAATAGATGATGAAGATTTTCGCTGGATATTTCGTCCAGTAATCCAAAAAGTGATGGAGATGTATCAACCGGAGGCTGTTGTTCTTCAGTCCGGGGCAGATTCGCTATCCGGGGACAAGTTAGGGTGCTTCAACTTGTCTATCAAAGGCCATGCGGACTGTCTTGGTTTCCTTAGATCGTTTAACATCCCTTTGATGGTCTTGGGAGGGGGAGGTTATACGATTCGGAATGTAGTTCGTTGCTGGTGTTACGAGACGGCAGTAGCAATCGGTGAGGAACTTGATGATCAGTTGCCTGAAAACGACTACTATGGTTATTTTGCTCCAAATTACACTCTTCTGTTCGACACATGTGGCATGCGGAACCTGAACAAACCTGAAGACTTGGTGGAGATGAGGAATAAGCTGCTAGAACAGATTTCTAAAATGCCTCATGCACCCAGTGTTCAGTTTCAGACGACACCATCAATTACACAAGCTCCGGAGGAGGCGGAAGAGAACATGGATGAAAGATAAATGTGGTTTCAGATCAGAATTTAGAAGAACAAAATTGTATATCTCAAGACCAATATAAGTCTTACATTTGAGAAATTTCTTCGCATACAATTTCTTGCAAGCAACTAGTCGATCCATATGGTGGAACGGTTCCCACCAATTGTCGAATAGCCCTAGCTAGGAAGCTAATTAACTTCAGCTGTCGCTAATTAACTTCAATTGTCATATATCCATGGAGTTAGCTAACTAGGGTTCATGTTTGAACAATAAGTATGCTGCGAATTCGTTGCATGCAGGATCACCAATGTGATGAGGTTAATTAATTATTTGAAAATTTTAAAAGAATCGTGATTCATGAATTAAGTGTATGTAAATGTGATTACATTAGTCTGTTGTACAATTTAAGCTTTTTTGATCATGTTCATCTTCTCAATTTACATTCAATTTATGTTCTGGTGAATTCCAAGTTCCATGATATGTCATTCTCAACAAAGAAAAATGTCCCATGATATGCATTAACACGATCAATACTATCATGCAATGTACGTAGACTTGAGAAAAACACCAAAATGGAAATATATAATATGCTTTTAATTTGATTTTTTTTTTTATCAGATTACACATTCGTGAGTCGAAATCACAACCTCCCATTTATTAAAAGGAGACTATGCAGCTAGACTAAATGGTACTGGATTATGCAATTTGATTAAGAGGTATCGATATCAGACAAAACCCACGAATTTGAAAAAAAACAAAACAACTGAACAATCTTGAAAACCTTCTATTAAAAGTTGGGATTCAAAAAGAGAGATGATCAGTCCTAGCCTTGTGATTACATGACCTTGTTGATGTGGCTTAGTTTTAATAGGAGAGGGAGTCAAGTACGATAATTTATATCATCGATCTCTACAGTGGCGGAGCTAGAAAAATATATTAATGGGGCACAAAAATTTTTTGCGGCTAAATTTACGAACATATATATATATATATATATATACACGCACAACTATAAGCATTACCTGTGGCTAACTTGTGTGTACAAAAATTGAAGTTTGCAAACCCAGAATTTTTCTACATAGTCTACATAGGTCCCAACCCACACTTAAAAGTTCACATACTAAATGTTCTATTCATGACCACTGTGTTCATTCTTCAGGTTAAAAATATCCCATTAATTCAAATTAGAGAAATTTTAAATACACACCTCTAATATCTTAATACACACTCCTTACTTAATACACCACCTATCAAGTTTTTCATTTAAGTATTATACTTAATACACATCCCAAACTGCCTAAAATGCCCTGAATTTATGAAATATTCCATTATTTAATATAATTAATATATATTTACTATTTGGTACCTCTTTTTACATATTATTTCGTCTAATTTTTGCTAGAAATTTGTGGTTATCATCGTTCAATTTATAATCAAATGATTATTATTATATCCCAACTCCAAATCACCAATACAAGTTTTCAAAATTCACGAACTAGTACAAGTGTAGAAGTACAGTAGCTATTAAACATAAATAGCTAGTTATTCAATAAAACATGTCATGATAAAAAATGCAGTACTTGACAATATGATCTACAAGATCAAACTAAAGCTGATAAAAATATAGTACTTGACAATATGATCTGTAAAATCAAACTAAAGCTGTGGAGAAGAATTGGGGTTAGAGGAGAAGACGTGCTTTCGACTATTTTAGGGTAGAAGACGTTGAAAAGAATACTTCTAGCGTGATTTTTTTTTTTAATAATAGATGTATGTTTTGGTCATTTAGCTTACCTATAAAATCTCAATAGAAACATAAAATAATAAAGGTGTGTATTAAGAGATTAGGGGTGTGTATTTAAAATTTCTCTTCAAATTAATAATGACTTTTGTCTTGGTCTAGAGCTTTTTTTGTGAAAATTGACAGACAGTCCAAAAGCCCAATCTAAAAAGCTAAAGCCTAAATACAAGAAATAGAACTATAGAAAAGAAACTAGGCGTCCTCCCGATCAGAAGTTGAAGAAGATGAATTGTTGTGGGGGCACAAACAAAATTGACCAATGAAATTCAATATTTCATTGGGGGCACAAAGAAGATTAGCCAAAGAAATTCAATTTTTCACTGGGGGCACATGCCCCCACTGGTCCTTCATTGGCTCCGCCTCTGGATCTCTACGCTTGAAATCTTTTGTGTCTTTGTATTTCTATACATTTTCCTCATACGAGCATACCTATGTGTTGTGTTCCGGTGCTACTTTTTCTTTTTGCCTATATATTAATAAGAAGAGCATATGCTCTAGTGGTTGGAGGCGAGTCTTTCCACCTACGAGGTGTTGGGTTTGGGTTTGAGTCCCAACTCTTGCAAAATGTGTTGTAGTTTGCGTTTGAAGCCTTGTTAGATACGTATATTGGTTGGTATACATATATGTCAGTTGGTACGGATGGTATACAAAATCGTGTACCATAGCCAAGCCGAGATACCGTACTCGGTACTGACTGTTGTTGGCTCGGCTCGAAACTCGGTTGGCTGGTTTGGCTCGGCTCAAATTGCAAGCCCTAGGATGAGGGTGGAGAAGTAAGGGTGGGGAGCAATTTTGCTTTCATTAAACTTACATCGTAACATTTTCTTCCCACCAAATAAGCAAGATGATTTTTATTTTTTGTAGAATAAATAAGCAAGATGATTAAATGTCGACAACATTACACAATAAACACCTTGATTACAAAATCCAGACCACGAATGAGATGACCGTAAAACCCCTAATTTCTGAAAGAGGCTGGAGAAATTTCTTTTATAAATCAAATTATTCAATTTCTCCAGCTTCTTTCGTAAAATGAGAAATTAGATAATATGATTTCTGAAAGAAATTTAAAAAAAAAAAAAATTACTAACAATCAGGACTTGGCCTTTTCTTTTGTCCAGTCAACAACCTTGGTTTGTTGACAATGGCTGTCAATTTTATTTTGGTAAATAAGTCAATATATAGTCAACATGACTGAGTCATTGACGGTCATAAAAAAAAGGGAATCTTCCATAGAGGGTAAGGGTAATTGTGATGGGGCTGTCCCTCCCAAAATTCAGTGATTCTTTTGGAAGCTTAAAACTAATCATGGAGTTTGAGGTCACCCTTTTGTTTTACCTTGCTGGCTTTCGAGTGTACGCCAGATCAAACCCTTTGCCTTCATTTCTAGTCTTCATCATCATATCTCTCTTTCTCCATCTATCCGTTTATAGTTTCTTCCCTTTTCTTTCTTATATGCATCCTGGATCTAACCACGTCTCTCCTCCCCTATTCTATTATTCAGGTTCTATTGATTGATTCGAGGGAGGCGTTCCTCAATCGACCGATTCGAGGTCAGGCATTCCTCGATCGATCGATTTGAGGTCCAACATTCCTCGATCGATAGATGGAGACGTTGGAAATGGGAGGTGACTGCAAGCCCTTGACTACATTTGTTCATGCAGACACGAGCACATTTCAAAAAGTAGTACAACGTTTAACAGGAGCCGGACCTAATCAAACTCAAACACAGAATCCAAAGAGTAACGCGGCAACCAGCATAATAAGCTCAAGGAAAACAACCACGACGGCCGCGTCAATGAGCAAACTTCATGAGAGAAGGCAATACATCAAACCCAAGCTTGATATCGTTAAACCTACCATCATCAACAGCCATTTCAAATCATCAAGCCCCTTGGTCAGCCCTTCCACAATTTTCTCAAAGCTGTCTATAGTCGAACAAGAAAACAGAGGAGGATCACTAGCAGCTGCAACAAAGCCAATGGTTAGAACATATGAACATGAAGATGAAAATAGAAATAGTCATTTCGAAGAAGAGAAAGCCATTCAAGAGAGAAGATTTTACTTGCATCCATCACCACGCCAGGGAAGGTCGCCAGGGTCACCACCAGAACTGCTTACCTTGTTTCCTCTAACATCTCCCAAATCAGAACTTCAAAATCCATGATTATTTCCCTGTTTAGAAATTAACTGTACAATGTTGTAAACATGGATGCAATATCGCATTGGGGATTTCTTAATCACTCCTTGACGACCAAATCCATCACCGATGACATCTAAAGGTTGTAATATCAATCAAAATTGCAAGGAAACAATCACTGTAATCCTCTGCTAATCAACACTACACTGAAATTATTCCCTCAATCATTGGAGAAAAGATAATTACAGCTGAACCATGAACTGGATACAAATTTTATTGGTATACACTTTTATTCAGAAAATTCGAACGAAGAATGTCGGCTAATAATACAGCTTCATCACTACTTTGACCAGTCTTCCAAACTTTGAAATCTGGAGAAAAGTAGTCAGAATCACTCCAGCGCTTTAGCGAAATGATTGAGAAAGGACCCTGTACATTTCCCTGAGGATCCAAATAATGCCACATTAAGGCGCCCAGCTGGTGAATTGGAATCTCAAACTTTCTTTCAGATCTTTGATCTTCACTTTCGTCGTCGTCACTCAAATCAACCACCTGAGATGTCACTACATGCTTATCTACAAGTTGCTGAGAAGCCTTGTTGTCTTCTACTTTTGGCTCATCTAGTATCATTTTTACAGACTCTGCAGGTTGCTTCTGCCAGTCTTGCAACGAATTACCATCCTCGCATGCTGCACAAAAATCACAATTCACAAGACCATAAGGATCAGTTCTTTTTTTTTTTTTAAGTTGTAAGGTGCTTGGATGTCCACAGTGGCAATACAAACACAAATACAGATTACAGAACAAGTTTGGCTCACCCGTTCACATCTTATAGCATCATTTTTAACATCTTAATTACAACAAAATAAATAATTAACTCCACAATCAGAAATTTGACAACTTGAGAATTGAGAACAAAAATGGGGGTTCCTTCAACACTTGAGTTCAGCTGTATGTATATCTACTGTAAATCAAAACTGAAAACAAAAGACAACTTGGGAGATTTTTCAAGTTTTTATTGACAACGCACCTTCAGAATGTATGCCGGCTGAGGTCCATGTGATAAGAGTTCCTTCTGCCGGTATATCAGAACTAGGAGTTGAATCTCCCCTGAGGATATGTCCAGGGGAACCATGGTTTGGTTGTTCTATTTCCTGTGCAGAATCTGTTGGTTCTACCTCCAATTCTTCTGCAATGACTTCAGGAACCTCTCTCAACAGACGTTCTTGCTCATCTGGAGACTGGAGCAGTTGCCTTCTTTCCAAGTGCTCAAACAGCGTAAAAGAATAATAAAGTCAAGGAAACAATGTGCGGTAGCTTTCACTTTTACCATAAAACATGAACCTCTTGATTCCTTTTGAGCTTTTATTTGACCAGGCAATACTAAAATCAAAATACTCAACATATTTAAGTATGGAATAGTTGTACTCAAAGGATATTCTCGACGCCAGCCCTTCTCGTTAAATCGATCAATTGCTTTCTGTAGGAATTGAAGTTCCCTCGCAAGCCACTGAAACAAATCCACAAGAAGATAGAGAAATGATCACACTATCAACCTCAAATCAAATGCATTCATATTTTAATTTTCCCACAAGGGAGACACCTACATTCATTAACTTCTACAATACACAGTTCCACAAACAATCAATCAGTAATAATAAGGAATCAGGGTTTAGGGTTTAGACAACATTTGATTGTGAGCGGAAAACAACTTTCCTCAATGACCATGATGTGGAGTACAGCATAATGAAAATTAAATAAATAAGAGCTGTATCTGTTAGTGAAGGTGATGAATATGATATGAAACATATCACTGTGGCAAGGTCAGAGAATACCACTAATGAGAGCTAGACACCACCACCCTTCGATGTAAGCAAATATTCTTTTTTTTAGTCATTGTGTCTAAAGAACCTTCTCAAACTTTTGTATGAATGTGCAAATGGAAATTGTGTTTTACCGCTATAAAATACTAGAAACCAAATCCAGAATCATTGTAACATTCTCTGAAGTTTAATTTCAAAAATTATGGTCTGATGGAAACAAAAATGCAAACTTCTTTTGCGTGTTAGCATCATGTTCCTCTATTTTATATCTCAAAGCACTGCATGGTACTAAAAGCTTCTAACAATCACACATGATTAACTCATAGTTCAAAACAGTTTTAAAAACATTTAACACAAACAATATCTTAATTCATTAATGTCGTTGGTCTTCTGCTCTTATCTTCAGTTGACCAGGACATATAAACATATCTTTCTTTTGGGTTTCGGCACATATCAACATGACTATAAAAAAATCAGCTATCAACACCAACTTGCAGAACACTTGGTCAAATACTTACATGCTTTGTTATATCCAGATGCAAAACCTGGACCTTTCGTTGAAGCTCCACCTATCAAAGATGTAGCAGGCTCAGTAACAATGAGGGTAAAATTACTTTATATGTTGCTAAAGATAAGGATTATTGAAAAAATAGAAAATTCAAAGTTAATTAACATATTAAATGGAGCCAATTTTGATAAGCTTGATAACACTCTCTGTTGCCATAACAAACAAATTGTTTCATAAATGCGGAGAGGCTAATTGTTGAGGGGAAGTATATGTACCACTGTAAGTCTCTTCAGCAAATCACCTTTAACTCTTTCACGTAAATCCTCACATTCTTCCTGCAAACACATGATTACATAGATCAGTAGAGCATCCTTAGTCACACTAATCTCAGTTACCAGGACCAGAAGGATTCGGCCGTTGATAAGGATTGTCATTGGGTAGAAAGGGCGCGATGATATCATTTTAAATTGCTGATGAACCAGCGATAACGAAACTGAACAACGTCATGCAGTAATGGAAACTATGTGTGACCCTTATCAGATTTCCTTTAATATGTGTTAAACGAAAAACCCGGAGAAAGATAGACAAGTGGTCCATAATGGCGAACGGCCTGCAGAACCAGCTAAGTAGCTCACTCAACTAACAAAGTCAGACAAATCTGTAAAGATAATAAATTACACTAAAACTGACTACAAGTTCACTATATGTTGCTCAGCCAGGCTCAAGACCAAACCAACGTGATTCTATGCAAGACATTACTGCCTATATTTCAGAATTGACTTTGCTTCCAAAATGAGAAGAGGTAGTGTTTTTCCAAATTCCGAAAAAGAATACCAGAATTAGTTAAACTAGTCCCCCTCAGTTAAAATCTAAACACAAAGCATGCATGCAGACAAAACTAGACCTAAAATTAGCAATAGTATCGAACAAATTCTACTGCCCATAGTACTAAAACTGGATATAAATCAATTCGAAAAGCAAAGTTCATACAGAAACAAAGACGAAGCAAAAGAGTAATGTGAGTGGACTACCAGGGAGAAGTTATCATCAGAGAGCATGGAAATGGGGAAGTCCTTGACGGCGCCATGAAGCTGAAGAAGAACATCACCTCCATCAGACGGCGATTCCGAATTCGGCTTCTTCAGAACCGCCTTCACTTGCATCAGCAGGTGAGAATTTATCTGCATAAAGTCATGAGGATCCGTCTTGGTCCTCACAAAGCTCCCGACGACTTTATCCTCGAACACCTGAGCCTCGTCCTGCTTCACCATAGCCTCCACCACCGACCTCCTCAGGTACACCAGCTTCACATTCTCCGGAATCACCGCGGCGTAGCAGCTCTTCGGAGGCGGCGGAGGCGCATGCAGAGCCAATCTCCTCTTCTGCTGCTTCCTCCTCTGCCGCTTAATCTCCTCCTCCCCCTCCTCGTCGTCGTCCAAAACGTCGTCGTTGGACTCGTCGGACGAGTCATCGGAATCGTCTTCCAAATTGTCGGCGAAATGCGGCTGGAGCAAGTCGTAGATCTTGATCCTGGCGATCGTCTTCCTCCCGAAGAGAGAGAGCAGCGCCTCGTCGCAGACGATCCTCTTCTTCCGCGTGGGGTGGAGAAGCTGCTTCTGGCTGACGTACTCCGTCACGATCGTAGCGACGTCGTATTGAGAGATCTGCCTCGTCGTGTCCTTCCCAATCGAGTCGAGAAACTCAATCAACGGCCTCGAGCCCCAGCTGAGGAACTCCATCTTCCTGGAGCGCTGGAGCCTCTTGCTCCGCCGCGTCGGAGTCGGAGTAGCGGCGGCGACGGCGGCGTTGTACTCACCAACCCAAGTGAAAGAGCCCATTGGAATTGGAGAGGGAGTGTTGTTGGCATCAGTGATTATAAGAGTGACTGAGAGCAGTCAAGAGTGGTGAGACTGCGCGAATTCCGAAGCACACGGGAGGCCATTCGATTTTTTTGTTTTCCTCTTCTGGGAGGCTGTGACGGGTTCAGCCAATTTGATTAAAGTTAGTTTCCCGAAACGGGAGCGTTTTGTGGTTCAGAATTTGGTGGGAACGGTTACGCGGCAGTGCGTCTCTTATTCGTAAGACCGTTTCCGGTTCAGGGGGCGTGACACTGACGCAGTGGTTTGGTAAGCTACTTCACTTTTAGCTATCTAGTAGGTTTATGAATCAAGTACAAGGGAAAATCTAGAATCCGATTACTCTTCCATATATCAATATTGGGAGTGGTTCTCAATATTGAAGATTAGTTGAGATTTCTTCGATTCACCTATTTGTCGATCACATATTCACGGCTGAAATATACATGAGTAGATCATCTTGTTCGGGGTGGATTTTCAGGTTCTTCGAACAACCATCTTGTGGATGGCGTGTCAGCACGTTGAGGCAGTGCAACTGTTTTGACCTTGAGCGTTCGCGTGTCTTCTGACTTCTCTTCCAATGATTGTGAGCACATACGGTCAATCCTGCTGTTAGGTTCTTTCACACGACCTAGGATAAGGGGCGTAGCTAAAGGGGAGCAAAAGGGTCATTTGACCTCTCTCAGTGTCTAAAAATCAAGCTCTGATAGATTCATGTGTCAGAAACTCTTCTCATTTGACCCCTATGTCCTTTTCTTTTTTGGTCTGAAGTTGACCCATTACATCAAAAAAACAAAGGAACAAAGATAAAGACTAATTTAAACATTGGCCCAATTACCCACAATGTATAATTTACACTAACTGCGCAAGACTCTAGTTGATTGAAACAGTATATTTTATAAACTCTTTGTTTAATTTTCTCCTCGTATTCTCTATGTGTCGTTCTACTCTTGTTTTTTTCTTAAGAGGACACTATCATTTTTTTTTCTAGACAAACAACAAGTTGAAATATGCTACTGTTTCTTTTGTATTTTGGTAGATTTATGAAACAAAGCAGTGTCGATTCATTAATCTATTACTATAATTATATACAATTTATCTAAAAGAAAATTAACAAAAATGTATGTAATGACCATTTTGGCTTGTGATGAATGAAAACTGCACCCGATTTATATTTGATTAGAAAAAAAATCAATAAATGCAATATATGTTACCTATTGAGATTTTGATAAAAAGAATCATTGTTATATGCAATAGATTCTGACCCTCCTAATTATGGTTTCTGGTTACGCCGCTGCCTAGGATGGATCCTTAGGATTTACTCAGCAACAAAATAAAAAGGATATTTGCTAGAGATGTGATCTCTAACAATAGGGGTGGACTTGTGCTCGTGATGAGGCTTTAGGTCTTTACCGACTGACAGGCTTTTGGTGAGTGAAGCGGGGGATTTTGCAGACTTGCGGGCTTGATGGTGCTCATGGAGAAGCTTTTTGGTAAATTGGGTACTCCTGGAGAGGCTTCCAATTCGCAGGTGTGCTAGGGTTTGTTGAATTCTGCGTCATTTTCACATTCGCTAAGAACATCTTATATATATAGAAGGCATGTTCACAAATGACTTGCATACCAAGGCAATCAGATCTCTAATCATATCGGGGGAGATATTCTCCTAATCGAACCATAAAACAACATCTCATAGATATCATGTAATCTTCAGTTAGTAATTACCTGATAGATAAGAAAGAATATACAAATTTAAAAATTTAACTGCAGGTATCGATCCGCATATCAAACTTAGATACGAAGTTTAAGTAAAGATATTTCCCTCAAATATGATTCCTTGGAGATAGCAGACCTTCAAGACGTGAACATCTTCCTACGTACAAATGTTACTTCAAAGCATAACTCTTCTTAGACGTGCACTACCTTGTGTATTCATAAACCATTAAAGAAAGAATCCTTAAGGCAATATGATTGAATCTTATCTTCTGGACGTCATGCATGTATTCCATATGTCCTCAATCAACCAATATTATATGATGATATCCTTCTATAATTGGACCACACGCCATGCCTGACTACATTAGCAAATCTTCATCTTCTAGGCAACGAGATATCACCAAACAATTAGCAATGAATCGACAAATACCTAGATTTGCCTCAAGATCACTTGATCTCTAAGATAGGTTTGGTATAGCCTCGATAACGAATATATCACGAGATGCTCGATCATATCCGCCGTAAATCACAAAACTGGTTCAATACGCTACATATCTAGGGTAGGTAAATTTATGCTAAAACATACGCCCCCCCCCCCCCCCCCCCCCCCCCCGCCTCTTGAAGGAAAAGACATGTGTATTGACTGGAAAGATAAGCCCCAATGTTGAATAAGTAACGACGAAAACCACTTACAGGCTTGACCAATAACTCTAAACTGAGACAAGCTTAGCTCGAGCGAATGTAGAACAGACCTCAGAGATAGGTCTTGAAGCTTGAATGACAATAAGCAGTAGCTAAACAATTCATATAGAAGTACAATTAATCACCAATATGATGACTAAGAGAAATTCTTAGGTGCAACAACCGCACCATCTGGCACATGCGCACCCAACCACCCTTTGACACGTGTTTTTTTTTTTTCTACACCTGCCTTCTTCTTCTTCTTCCTCCTTTCTCCAACGGATCTTCTTCTTTCTTTCTCCGACGAAGCTTCTTTCTTCCTTTCTTTTCGACGCCGTCGAAGGTCCCTACGGCTTCTCCGAAGGTCGTATAGCCTATGCGGCTTCTCCGGCACGGCGGAGAGCATGGACTGGACCACCACCTTGAGCTTCGGCGAGCGGCCGAGACCTTCGGATCGTCATAAAGGATCACCATAGATGAAATATGAGAGAGAGGGTTTCTGGTTTCTGGTTTGCATTTTCATGGCGGTCGATGGCGGCGTCGAAGATGAAGGAAGGAAGGAGATCCGTCTGAGAAAGGAAGAAGAAGAAGAAAAAGGCAGGTGTAGAAAAAAAAAAAAAAAAAAAACAACGTGTCATGTTGTGAGTGGTGGGTCGCATAGATGACGTGGTGCGGTTGTTGCACCTAAGAATTTCTCGATGACTAAAGTACTCAACATGAACACCTTGCCTTTGAAGATGATGAAACATATTATGACAAGAACATGCTTTAAGCTCGTGTCGAACACCTTGATATAGGGAAGAAGCCCCCCATGCTTAATTAAAAACATGGCACGAAGACCACACGTGTTGGTCTTAACTCTTAACAATAACTGAATAGAACTTAGCCTCAAAGTAGGTATATTTCATGAAGCCTACTTCAGATGAATCGAATAAGCTTCTGTGACCACTTACTGGTTGTTTGATGATTGGACATTGATGTATGACATTATAGCTTCCAAAATGAACCAATTCTCTTATGAAACCCTGCTTAATAGACTCAAAAATACTCTAGTTAACACATTCGGCATGCCTTTTGTAACGCCTCGTATCTAACTTCACTAATTTACCATGTTTTGTATGAGTCACTGAAGAATTTAACCGTGCTTGGTAACATAGTAAGTTAACGATTGAGTTTATTTTCGAATTTTTCTCGAAAACCTATATTCTTCTTTTAAGGCTGCAGTGTCGTTGTACGCGTCAACAGTAATTCACCGGTGTCTTCGGATTATTTTTTTTAGAGTTTTGAGTTATTTTCTATGATTTATCGAAGTTTCGGTAGTAAAATCCTTTTTCTGAAAATTAGAAAACTTTTTAAATTTCTAGCCGTTGGATCTCCTTGTTTTTAAATATGGGTCATTCATTTCCCTTTAAAAGGGTAGGAGAGTTGTTGACCGAGTTAAAAAGCCCATATCGGGCTCAACCCGAGTCTCTCTCTCTTCTCTCTCTCTCTCTCTCTCATGTCTCCCTTCTCAGGCAAGCTCCACGACGGTGAGCCGCTGTCCGGCCACCATCTTCCTCCTAACCACCACCAAATTTCTCATCTTCTTCTCTTCTTTCTAGCCCAGCCCGTGGTTCATACTTGCACAAACCCTTGAGGGAGATTAACCAGGAAGAGGTGCGGTAGTCCTCCGGCAATTCTCAACGATTTCGGCCAAGTTTCAGAAAATCGGTGCTCGTTCTCCAGCGACCGGCGTTCTTCGTGCTTCAGCGATCATCTAAAACTCTGACGGCCTTGAAATATTCTTTTGGAGACCAGACACGTCTCGGGAGGAATTGGAGGCAGCTGTTGTGATGTTGAGTCGAGGCAAAGTTTGGTTTCTCGGCTAAGGAACTTCTAGGTTGGTGTTTGGATGAACAAAAGTGAAAATCTGACTAGGAGGAGGCCAAGGAGCAACTAGGTTTTTGGTTTTAAGCATATTGAAGAAATTGGTGCTTTGGAGAACGACGGGGGGGGGGGGGGGGGGGGGGGGTGGGGCGGGGCTATGGCCAAGTGGCCGAAATCTGGTAGAATATTCCATCAAGTTGCCAGAATCCGACGATGCAGCATATCTGGCTGAGAGCCGTTAAGACGTGGGATTGACTCGAGAACTTGAATAGTTTGAGACAGCGCTCGAGGAGTATTCCGAACATTGGAAGACTTAGGCTTAACTTGTGAGTGGACACTTTGTTTTTAAATAAATATGCATGCATGGTTTCTTTTTGAAATTATCGTTCTATTTTCCGAGCTTATATTATAATTTCGGCTTATGAAATGATCTTGGAATTTGATGCATGGATTAATCTTTGTCATGATTTATGGATTTGAGCTTGGGTTATTATTTTGGTATTTGAGTTTTGATATTCTTTATGATTTCCGAATTTAAGACTACATTAAGGATTTGAGCGTTGATTAGTTTTCAAAACATGATGATTATTTGAGTTAATTATTTCATTGAGCATTTTAACGTGTGGGACACGTCGTTGAATTTAATTAATTTCTTTTCTCTTGGAATTTTCCAAGTACGGTTAGAAATCGTAATTATGTTTTAGTTATGAGTTTCGAGGAAACTCACATGAATTTATATTTCCTATCTTATGTCATACTTGTTCTTTATTATTCACGCTAGCATGTTGTTTTGCCTTTCGAGGCGATGTGGCTTCCATGTTGTAAGTGGGTCACTCAAGCCCGTTCCGGTTTCGGGTGATGTGATGTAGTCGACGACATCACTCAAGCCTGGTACCCTCTCTGTTGTCATAACATGAAGGTATCAGGAGTATGGGAGTACTTTTGCCTAGGAGGCTCACTAGTATGGTTGTATTTTAATTCTCATTGTATTATTCTTATCTTGACTAGCGGGGCTAGTCCACCATCTCGATATTTTCTTTTACAAAAGTTATTATTTACTTTAATTTGTTGTTATTTTGAGTTTTTGACTAGTGAGACTAGTCCGTTTTCTTTAGACGTTTCTCAATTAAGATTTTATTAACATTTGCATGTATTGGATTTCTTGCTTATCAAAGAGTGGGAAAGCATAAAATTTTATTTAATTATTCGATTTTTTTTAATTTTATATTTGTCCACTCACTTTAACGTTATTGAATGTTTCTCCCCTGGGTCTTTCGTTTTCAAATGACAAGTCTGCATATTCGTTGGTTTGGCGTATTAGAAGTCGAGACATAGTTACCCATTCCGCTGCCATATTGTCGATAGGTTGCGAGTTAACCTATTTGTATTAATTATTATCAGTTTCAATTCTTAGATTGCTTCGAACCATTGAGTTGTATTCTAAATTTTCAGTTTGTAGTTCTATTATGGAGTTGAGCGTTTGTGGGGGAGCACGGTGGCTCCATGAGTATAAGGTGTGAGCTTGATCTTAGAAGTGTTTGCATGTGTCTTTAGGAATGATTGTCCATTTTCAAGAGCGGTTATGTCGAATTTTCGGTAGCATTATCTTTAAAGATGGTCCCCGCATGATTCATTCCGGATTTCAGGGTGAAATCCGGATGAGTCCTGACACCTTTCGCTGTTATTACGATGCACTTGTATCTGTCGCAAAATTCATCCTACACCAATCGTTGACAAACTGTATCTTTCTCTACAACTATATAAAAAACACTTTACTTTTGATATCTCTAATATTAGTAAGCTTTGCCAGCAGGATAGTTATTCTGTTGTCGTCGATCCATCTTGATTATCCACACTAAAAGTTACGTCACCGTAAAAGAGACCTTTTTCATTTGTAGATATACCAAGGTTAGATCAGGTGCAACCGATCATACAACATATGTCATCAACAACTTTACGCACCATGTACGTGCTTTGGTAGAGCTTAGTGTTCCTGTAATATATTTCACAAAGCTTCATTCGTATCTTCATAGCTCAAAAATAAAAAAAGAGAAGCTGGGAGGTAATCTTGTCTACCTCATTGCTCTTTTCAGCTGTGTCTCCGAAGCTGCGATTGAATTCTTTTCCATGTAGTAGAAACATGAATCGAGATTGGTGCTGAATGGGTACAGATTGCGATTTTGACAAGCTTAAAAGCACAAGGTCGTAAAAATAGCAATTTGTACCCAGTGTAATCAAGAGCCAAAGGCAACCAACAATTCAACACCAATCTCGATTCATGGGTTCTACTACGTGGAAAAGAACTCAATGGCAGCCTTGGAGACACAACTGAAAAGAGCAGTGAGGCAGACAAGATTACCTCCCAGCTTCTCTTTTTTATTTTTGAGCTCTGTATCAAGAAAATACGAATGAAGCTTTGTGAAATATATTACAGGAACACTAAGCTCTACCAAAGCACGTACATAGTGCGTAAAGTTGCTGACGACATATGTTGTATGATCGGTTGCACCTGATCAAGCCTTGGTATATCTGCAAATGAAAAAGGTCTCTTTTATAGATTGCGATTTTTACGAGCCTGTGCTTTTAATTTACAAACTTTTGACACTACTTGTTCTGGACTCATGTTCGCCGTCTTTGATGGGATGGTCTTCCTTGAAGGAGGTGGTACAGTATGTCTTTGGTAATTCGTGGAGTTTCTCGATGATGGTTTCCGGTGGATTTACAACATCTTGGTAGAGGAACCATTTGCGAGAGAGATTCTGAATGATCAAAGTGTGCTCATATTCTTCTTCAGGATCTCTTAATAACCTTTCTTCTTTTTTTTGGTGCATCTGGTACTTGGCTATCCATGGAACGTATATTATACGCTCTCGGGGGAAATCATCTTTGGCCGACCATCGCACCATTATTTTAGCTTGATATGATAATCAAGTTGAGATAGACGAAAGTTAATGTTGTTGTATATATTGGTGATGTATGTTGAGTAGCACCTATCTCCTTTTTATACTGTTACAAACAGTCCTATGTTTCTTAGGAAGACATGTAAACCCAAGTCTTAAAAGAATAAATAAGCTATTACAATTTCTTACAGGAAACCTAGAAGGACTACACCAAAATTAAGGTAAGATCAGACATCAACCTAAACATAATAGGTAACCCCAAGAAGTAAGGATTACTAAATCTTACAGGAAACCTAGATGGACTATAAAAATTAAGGTGAGAATTGACCCAAAAATAATAGGAAAAACCTAGCTAGTAGATCAGCAAGTTCACCAAATCTGACGTACAGTAGTGAAGGTTTAATCTTGTATAACTGAAAATGGATAAATAGACCTTGGCCAAGTAGACCTTCAAGTCTAAAGCCTTTCTATTTTTATGAACATGATATATGTTAGCGGTTAGCCTCTCTCTACTGGGTAGAATATAATATCAGACTTTCCTATTTCACAAGACGTACAAGAGCCTGCATATCTATGATCATCACTCATCAGAGAGTAGTCGATGGCATTACTTAGCTTGAACTGCGATATAAATAAGTAATTTGTAATGCCTTCCAAAGTACAAATGGCCACCATATGAGTACCAATTCAAAAATGGATCCGGTGGAAGCTAGTTACTTCTGGCCATGCATGCTTTTGCTTCTTTGCTGTTGAAGCTTCTCTCAATTGAATGCTAGACGAAAATCTGCTGGAGAAAGGAGATGAGGCATCATTAACATGATTGCCAGGAAGTAAATGATAAATAGCTAATGAACCTTTACCACGTAACTGCAAGAACCCAGCTCAACTTAGTGTATCCTAGTAAGTTTTGAGGAACAGTAAAAGCTAATAACCTAAATGGTGCTATACCGCTCCTATCATTTTCACTGCATTGAAATAAACTGTAAGTTTTCAGAAAATACTTGAAAAGGAGAAGCCTTGAACAACCATTTCTTATCTATCATGATCACATTGAGGTGGAAACTCAAGTTATTGTACACCAGCAATCTTATTTTTGAGATCACTCAGCACTCTAGTTTCCAATATAAAGACTGATGCACGCATGCATAAACAAAGAAAATGACAATACAGAATCACTGAATAGCCATAATGTTTAATGTCATAAAACAGAAAGGTGTAAGGAGACTTACATACATTTGAAATGAGCTCCTTTCACAATCTACCCTTTACCAATAATAAATTGAACCCTCTCCTTGAGTCTATTGATCATCTGCATAGAGAACCAAGGAATTACTTTAGCAGAGTAACATAGAACAATTTCCAAAAAGAAGAAAACAAAAAAGAGAAACATAGATTACACCATTGACTACAATTCAAGTTTTGAAATACAGACCAAGCTAGAGATCCTGCCCCATCTTTCAGCAGAGGCAGCAGCATCTTTGAGATGTGAACAATGTCGAGAGTCAAAACTCAAAAAGTATGCCGAGTTTTCTGTAGCTTCAGCTACCCAAAGAGCATTCATTTGGTCCTTTGCTCTCTTGATGAGATTACAAAAACCAACCTGCAAACACGGAACATGTAAAGAACTAAAGATTATAGATAATTTGCCAAAGAAATTTGTTAATTACCACAAAAAATGCCAAGTCAAGTGGTTTAAATGTGGCAGCTTAGCATTATTACTGAAAACTTAGGTCTGGAAACAGAGAAACACAGACACACACACGTGCGCGCGCGCGCCCACACACACACTCTTATAGATAATATGCCAAAGAAATTTGTTAATTACCACAAAAAATGCCAAGTCAAGTGGTTTAAATGTGGCAGCTTAGCATTATTACTGAAAATTTAGGTCTGGAAACACACACACACACACAGAGAACAGAAATAATCATATAATTCAGATCTTATATTAATTTCTGCTTAGAATTCAGAGAAATTCAGATCTATTCAGATTTAAGACACAGAAATGGCAACCTGCTCCTCTATTAGTCATTTTCAAGTTACCAGCTGTATTAAACATGACAATTGTTGTCTTTGGTTTATACCAAATTGAACAACTTCTGAAGATAAGTTACATGAGTGACTGTTGAGAAAGCACGTTACATACCGTTGAACCTGCGAGGTTGTAGTTTAAAGGAGGATCTGACTGATCATCAACATGCGGTGAACAGAAGCAGATGGCAAGTAAAGAATCGTTTAGTCCTTCTGATTTTGATTCAGAAATGGAACCATCTGTCACAAACACCCACTGTTTCTTCTGGTGACCCGCTATATAAACATCCCCCACAAACAGCACGAATGCAGCAATATCAAATTCACTGCACAAAAAAAAAAAATTAAAACCCTCAATGCAACAGTTAAAGAGCAATTAGAATAAACTAACATTACATTTCTTTAAGAATGAACAGAAGAATCAAAATGGAAATGGTAGGCTAAGCCAACTCACCTGGAAAGAGGAACTTGACCAAAATCTGACAATAACATTGATTTGCGAGGACTGAAAAAGGGCCTGAGATGGATTTAAACTTTTGAGAGAAAAGATAACTGATAACAAAGACAGAAACATATTTAATATAACACGTACCTGAAGTTGTCCATTGTCTGCTGACATAAGGGCTTCCACTTTGTTTTGGATCCTCTTCCTAGCAAGTATAGAATATCAGCAGCCGGACTTGTTGGTATAAGGTCAGAAACAGTATATGCTTGCCCCTCAACCAACTCAGACTTCTGATCATTAAAAGGAATACTTAAGCCACTTGTGTGAATACCCAATAGTGTTGGTGAGGGAGGGAGGGAGAGAGAGAGAGAGAGAGAGAGAGAGAGAGAGAGATTCACCTGCTGCTCTGACGGGTTCCAGATTGTTATTAGTCCTTCTTTAGGACTGTCTTTTCCTTTACATAAGCTTCTAGTTAATCCAACTACCCTCACCCTCATTAATGGCATCACTTCCCTCTCAGCTAATCCAGCATCTTCTAGTGCTTTCGTAATTGATTTCTCCATGTCTGACTGCTTGATTGCCTAATGACAAACCTGCCATCATCAAAATCTGTTTCTATAGAAAACCATTCCAAAAGTCAAAACAATTGAAACCAACCTCTAACTTTGCTCGATATTTGGTAAAAGAATTCAATTGTTCTGTACTCATCTCCGCCATCAAAACTTCAGGTTCAGCAGCTGTCTCTAGTATCCTCAAAAGTTTTGCTCCTTCACTGTCTCTCTCATTACATGTATGTGAATGTTCTAGTCCTCTTTGGAACTCAGAGATAATGCCCTCAATAACATTAGAGCGCCTGCATCCATTGGAATATCAATCACAAATACTTGCAAGAGAGTATACACACAGAGAATGAGAGGGCAACAATAACATGATTTTTTGGGGGAAGAAAAGCACATGTAGATTGGCAAGGTCGTTGTTACATGACCACTCTAGGTGAATATTAAGAAAAGCACTATAGCATCTTAAGAATTAGTGAATATTTGATTGCTTGTATAAAAACAATAGTGAGAATGAAAATTCTCATGAGAACATATAATGAGAATAGAATTTTCCATGAATCAGTAAGAAAATAAATTACATGTACCCTTGGATCTATTGAAGTTGATTATTTTTTATACAATCAGAGCAATCAAACTCCAAGTATTGTATAAATGTACGCAATACTTATCAACTGATCACATTCTCCTGCCTAAGCCCATGCAAAGGGCCTGGTCTTCATTTAAGTTTTTGACCATCTAGAACCACATAACTAAAGAAGCATTGTGTAGCTGATCAACTGATAATCATCTATGATGGTTCATGTTAGATATTGTAGCTTCCAACGTAACTCAAATCAGTTTATGTTTTGTTTAAGGGAAGAAAAATATTCTTATATTTTCATGTATATGACCACGTGTGTGTGTGTATTTGTATCCTTTTACGATAAAAAGAAGCCTAAATTTATAAAATAAAAGTAAAAACTGTAACAATAAAGGAGAGCATACTTGCTATATAGGCTAACACTTAAGAAGCATAGCTGAACGTTTTCGGAATGTTTCAAGGAAATATGAACTATGAATGTCATCTTAAAGGAAGTTATACTGGTTTTCTTAGCAGAAGACATACCTCTGGCTATAAGATTGCATCATTTTGGTCTCCAACCTCTCTGATCTCACAACAGATCTTCCATTACTTAACCTAAAAGAAAAACCCGTGTCATTTTCAAATTGCAGTAAACATAGTAATGTCTTAAATAATTATAGATGATATTCCAAACCACCTTTCTTTGTATAAAACAGGGTAAATCCGTGTGACTCCTACAAGAGTCCAAGGAATTAGACCCCCATCGCTCTTGATGCACTTAAATGCTAAGGGAGGGCCAACACGGTTGCCTGTATGAATAGATTTGAGGATCAAGCACCATAAGCATTAAGATAAAACTGTAAAATAGGGTCAACCCCTCCAAAACTGGACACTGAGAAATAGTTCTTACAAAATCCCAATCGATCATCCCAGTGAGCTCTATATGTGCCATTTATGTGTAGCCGTAACATAACTTCTCTTGACACCTGAAGTTGAACCAGGAACCTGAGAAATTCCCCTAAGAAGGAAATATAGTTCAAAATTCACTTCAAAGAAAAATCAAAATGTCAACCTCGAGGGGTGAAATAGGCCCAACCCAGCCGCAGAGTCCTGCTCCCCAAATCTTCATCAGTAAAAAGCAAAATGTAAGCAAGCAGAAATTAGTACACAATGTTTCAATCAAGATGAAATGCTAAAAATAATAGACCAACATATAAATACCCGAAGTTTCAGTCCGACAAACAATTTTCCACTAGCGAGCTGCTTTGATAGGAGAGCATCCAGAATAGCATCCACTGAATACCTGTGAGACAGAATTATAATAATAATTAAAATAAAACAAATCTTACATGCCATCTCCAATATAGTTTAAAGCGTAGAGAATGTAATTGACTAATTTCTTACCACCCATCAGTAAGTTCAACTTTTGCAGCACTACTATTTTCAGCTCCTGAGCTAGTCTCTATATTTGGGCCATGTTTTGTGCGGATAGCTGAAATGCATAAGACCAACATTGAAGAAGGTGACGCATCTCCTTCCAGTATTTTCTTAATTGCAGAGCGGTGACCATGATTCACTTCTCTTTCATATCTGTACAAACGCATTACATATTGTTAATCATGGATACCCCACTAGCCACCACAGGAGTAACAAATAGGTATAGTATAAGTACAGATACCTATACTTCAGTTCTTCAAGCACATTGGGCAGCGTCAAAAATTTTCCTAAAGCTTTAGTGGGATAGCATCTCTCATAACAAGACAGTTTCCAGACAATCCACTTGTAGTGATTTATGACCCACCTAAATAGAGGAATATTATCAGAATCTCAACAGAAGGTCAAATCATGGTATAGACAATCTAAGATACAGAATGGCATCTAACAATTGCACAGGTTCCATAGAATGGCCACTTACAAGAATTTCAAGATGTTCTATAGTCTAACCGATCCATACTACCATTGCATAGACGATTTTCCAGATGTAAGTAATTTCAAATCATGCAGTTTTGACTAGGAACACTTCTATAACTCCTTTTTTCACCAAAATTTTCATACATCAATACGGCATCAGAAATTGAACAGAAACAGACACTAATTATTTTTCCTTTATAGAGAGAGAGAGAAGGAGAGTGGGATCGAGATAGTGCCGACATTCTTGAATAGAACTGTTTTAAGGACAGATATTTACTCTCTGAAAGTATTTTTTGTTGAGGCTCCCGAAGAAGCCAAAATGTGCATAACAGCTTCTGCTCCTACGTAGTTTAAGCCAGATTCATCAGGAAACATGTAGTTTTCTGCATTAATTGCTGTAACTCTTCTCACCTGATCTGACATGCAGTCCACCTAAATTCATTTTGATGCATAAAAAGGTATCAGTGAGCAAAACAAAGATAATATGTTGGTGAAAAATAACAGAACTATCAGTCTCCATACCATGGTTTGATCTGATGGTGGCATTCCAAAATACTTTTTCAAAGGCATTCTAGCCACCAGGACAGGATATCGAGTAGAAACCCTTCCTTTGAAACTTGAATGGTCAGAGGGAAAAGTAGACAAACCTAATGGAATTGAAGGTTAAATGAAAAATGGTTTTCATTGATAACCAATATAAACAAAGGTAATTAAGACACTTAAAGTATACCATTAGGAACGAGTGGAACATTCCTATGCAATGGGGTGGAGAAGTTAGAAATGCGAGGCTTCTTGAATGAAGAAACAGAATTCCCTCCTAGCTTCCTCTTTACACCAGCCATTCGTATATTACTCAGAGGAGAGGTGCCAATGGTATTTGAAATATCCACCAATGGCTTGGCTAGTGACCTTTCAACAGGATCAATCCTTTCACCATTACCATTTGCCAAATAATTGTTCTCTGCTGTAGTGAGAGTACAAGGTTTGTTGCTGAAGGGTTTTTTGCCACAAGGTAACTCACCATTTGACCTGCGGGCATTTTCATTGCTAACAACATCGAATTGGCTGATCAGGTTAGTGCCCCAATTTGTACTATCTGACTTGACTGCTGATGTCTGCACTTGATTAGTCGATGATTGCAGTGGAGATACAAAACTCTTTGTTAAAAATTTGGACTTTGGCTTTTTCTGGTGGGAAGAGGCAGTGTGACTATCATGTTCACAACCTTTTGAAAATGTCAGATCCATGTCTGAATTCCCCTCATCCAGGAGAGTTCCCAAGTCTGGATCACCAAGGAGATTCCTAGCACGTTGTAGTGCATCAGTGGATACAGATATAGATCTTCCTCCAGCTGTACTGAATTTGATTGATGAAGGTTTGGGTGCTATATTAGGCTTCTGGAATCGCATAACACTCAGATCAGTCACATTTGTAACTCCACTTTGCACTGAACCAGTCTTATGTGGATCAGTGGAAAGACATTCGGAGCTTCCTCCTGCTGCAAGTAGCTTGGATGATGAAGGAGTAGAAGCTGAGCTAGGCATTTTGGATTGCAAATGATTTAGCTTGGACTCATTCTTAAATCTACTTTGCACCAAACCAGTCTTGTGTGCATCAATTGAACTGGGTGTAGGTAACTGGACTGATGAAGGTGTGGAAACTGAATTAGTCATCTCGGATTGCATAAATCTCTGATCAAACTCATTCTTACATCTACTCTGCATGGAACCAGCCATACATCCATCAGTAGAAACAGAAGTAGATCTTCCTCCGGGTGTATGTAGCTTCACTGATGAAGGTGTACAAGCCAAACTAGGCACTTGAGCTTGCACAGAACTCAGATTGGACACATCCGTCAACCCACTTTGCACCGAACCAGTCATATGATTCACCGAAGACCTTGAAACCGATGCAGCATCCTTAACCCCACCAATGTTGAACCCCGAAAAAAGACTACAGTCCTCATTCTCATCTTCCAAACTAAGCAATTTCTTGGCCTTGACAAGACCTTTGGAAGATATATTAACCATCTTCCCAGAGGCAGTCTGGAAAAGCGAATCACCGAAACCATCACCTCTAATCTCTCCTCCACTACCTCTCATTCGGCCTGCACACCACCAACACAGCATCGAAAATTCGGCTTCTAATGAGTACTTGATAACTTCATAAACTACTCTAGTTTTCCCTAACTACAATTTTTTCTCTTTCATTTTTCTCACATTCCTAGTGTTTTCAATTGAAAATTATGAATAAATAAAGAAATTGAAATTGACAAATCAAATTCAGTGAAATTGAAATCCCAATTCGGTGACCTAACCTGAATCGGAGGCCCCCAGAAGCGAAGCTGCTTTGGCTAAGGAAGACGGCTTGACGGAGACGGATCTGCCGAGTCCGCCGTGACTCATCTGACTCTCCGCCGCGAGCTTTGAGCAGCCTTGAAGCAACAGGTCGGCCATGGAAGGCAAGCGAGCGCTTGAGCTGAGATTTTCGTTGCCGGTATAGAAGGCGGCGTCCGGCGGCCTGGTGTTGGGGTCCGGAGCGGAGAATCGCCACCGGAAATTGTCGGCGGCGTCGGAGAACATGTGCCACGTCGACATTTTCGACAAAGTGTTTTGCTAATAGCTCAAGAGAATATGGAAGTGGAACTTTTGTTTTTTTTTTATCCACTTGTGCAAAATGGTTTTGGGTGAAATGGCGGGAAGACAAAATAAAACGCGCTGAAAGATAAATTTCAAAATATCCCGGTCCATCTGTGGTTCTTTAGTTAATGTCTATTTGTTACCTCACTTCCCATTACAAGTTTACAACAAGTACTCCAAGAGATTGTCTATAATTTGTGCCCAAATCAACTAATTTTAACTAGTCTTAACAATGTTAGGATTAGTAGAAAAGATGAAGAGAGCTCTCCTTTCTTCTCTCTTTGTGCGGTGGCAAAACCTAGATCTAGGGTTTTGTTCGTGTCGCATGCATCTGGTCCTCAAGGTTGTTTTCTTAAATTTGTTCTTGGGTGGTTTCACATGGTTACTTTTGTACGAGGCCCTCGCGGACGGATCGTGTTCATGTTCTACTCCTACATTTATTCAATATAATGATTGACGTCCTTGATATAAAAAAATATTACAAAAAAAAAAAACTAAAGTCTTAACAAGTAAAATTATTTTAAGACTATTTGTCATAGCCCCTTATACATTCATACAATGAGATAGTGGAAGAGAGAGAAGACTTGACCAGAATCTCACCAGACTTGGGTCGCCGGACTTCAGTTGCAATAAATTTTCTCGGGATTGAACCAGAATCTCACCAGACTTTTTTGAATGTGTCACCAACCTTGCAAGGGTTCATACCTTACCCTCGCCGAATGTTTTATTGAGGACATTAATTTGTTTATGTATTATTAGAAAGTAATAAAATGCTTTGTTGAGGGGTAATAATTAATAAACCTTTTATTGAGGGGCAATAACGTTGAAAACTGTTTTATTGGGAGCAATAAACATTTTTTTAGGGGTCATAAAATATTGTAGAGAAATTTTATTAACACATATATTAATATATATGATAAAATTGAGAGTGGGGAAGAGAATGGCTCAGTGGCCCATACTCATGTTAGTTTAGCTGCACGTGTACAGCTATGTGGCTTATGTGTACTGCTTGCCGAGCAGTGCTTGCAAGAACCAAGCTAGAATGTGATGAAGATTGACAAAAGAATATTGCACTCAACTAGGCCAAGTGTGAAGTTCAAGATTCCAGAAATCACACACATTGGCGCAACGAGGGCTTTGAGGTATCTGGTTTTGCATATCTGATGTATGGAATTCAAGGCAGCTCATGCGGGAAAATGAACTTTTGGTTTTGTTTCTGTGTGTCTGTGAGTCTGCATATACATTTGGTTTTGAGAGGGAACTTCCAACACATTCAGAGGTAAACTATACATTTTACGGGAAGGTCAGTGTCTAGTCTTCCATTTTCCGTTGCATGTTTAAGAGGCCAATACAATACTGTTTCTCAGAATTTCTATTTTGGAGCTTTGGTGCTTGATATCTAACTAGAGTTTCCCATTGCAGGGAGCCTGGTCTGGTTGTCCATGAATCATGATGCAGGTGCTTACTGCATGAGCATGTTTCAACTTACAATCTTAAACAGTGTTCATACTTCATAATGCTGCTGGTCTTTCCTATTTTCCCACCATCCACACAATTTCAGCTGTCCCTATCAACTATTTCAACCATAATACCATATAATCTTTCTACCTCCGAAAGCAACAGCACTTCCAAAAAGAAAAGAGAAAAAAAAAAAAAAAAAAAAAAGAAAGAAGCAGAGCATAAAGATATGCTTCATTCGATTTGTCATAAGTTACTTAACCCCGTTACAAAAGTATACCCACCAGTCGGTCATTTCTCTTGTAGCATCCTCACGGATCGATCTGTGGTATATTAACATTCAAGATCAGCAGTCACTAACTAAAAGCAAAATGCTTGAGGGTTTGGGGTCGACATGTAAAGTTAAAATAGGTCTCTCACTGGTTTGGTAGTTGGACTGGATTTTCAGGCATCAGCTTGTAATTCTATACAAAGTCTAAATCTTCTCTGGTGCTAGTCTAATGTGAACTAAGACTCTTCTAGAACTTGTAAAACGGATAATAGTCCATACTCAGATTCCCGTCTTCTGGCAGCTGAAAGGCTGGAGTAGAGAGTTTTGATGTTTGCTTGAGGGCACTCACGGAATCCGATAACTCAATCACTTTCTGCTCCATCTGAGACTTCCAGCTAAACAACTCCTGAAACATTTCCTGTCAAAAAAGGAGTGTTTCAGTGGGATATATAAAGTTATCCAATAAAACTTGGAATTGATTTCAAGCAACATATGCATGATCAAACTTGCCCGATTATTGTAAACATCACCTGAAACAAATGCACATTATCAACATCTGACTTCGAACTTGCAGAAGAATTCGGAGTCACATTAGCTTGATGTTCAGTCTGCTTCTCCCATTCCAGCCTCAGCACATCTCTCTCCCTGGTAGCAGAATGAGAGCACATTTCAGCTTTATGATAAAAAGGTATCAGTTATGTTTTATCTTGTTTATTCCGTTACCTCTCCAGTTCAACCATTTCTTCGGCTGTGAAAATAGGGTCCTGAGATGAGCTATCACCAGTCTTTGATCCATCTGGTGGGGCGGAGCGGTGATCTTGGATTATAACTTCCTCTTCAGTGTTAACCGGAGTGGTACTCTCAAACCAAGTTACAAGTTCATTTCCCTGGAAATTATCCACATTGCTGTTATCCAACCAATCTTCCCATTGCTCAGAAGCTACAAGGTTGGTAGCAGTGTATTGCTTCTCTACTTGCATATTACTCATGACATTTGTACATTCCACCAGCTGTTGCTCAACAGAAGCTTTCCATATCAAGAACTCCCCCAACTTGTCCTGTAACCAAAAATGGGAAAAAAAACAAAAAAAACAAAAAAAAACAAAAGATTCAACTAAGTCAATTCAACAGAAACAGATCACCCACTGAAATATTCCAATAGCATAGAGTTCAGAGAACATGAAAAAGAATCGTACAAAAGCTTTATTAACTTTTTTCCTCTAGTGATCTTACAAGACTTTTTAATAAGTGATGATACTTTAGTATTGACTTACCTGTATACCCTTCCAAGAACCCAGATTAAGTTTCAAGCTTTCCTCAATTTGAGCTTTCCATTTCACCAAATCCTCCAGCATATTGCTTTGATCGTTCTCTTGCTTCTTGGACACCAGCAGCTCCTGCATATCACTTCAACACAAGCACACAAAATAATGTATAATATAATTAGACAAGTGTTTTTTGAATCACAAATTTGTTTATGAAGTATGTATCCACCTTTTCATTTTATCGACTTCTGCCTTGAGTAGCCTCAGTTCTCCAGAAGAATTATAATGCTCAGAGGGGCCACAGCCTTGTGGAAACCAATAAGGATGATACCCAGCCTCTTTTCGAATGTCAGCCAGTTCCGCACTCTCCAACCAATATTCCATTATTCCATTGTGGTTGAACCACCGCCGAAGCCGCTTGCTCCCACATGGTGCAATTGTACCATCAATGTGCTTCAGTAGGTGGTCAATCAGCCCAGTGTCACCAATTTGTCTACGTGCTGCCAATCTCAGATCTGTCCTGGAAATTGGGTGGGCAAAAGTTGCATCTTGAGCCTCCAAAACATTGAACAAACTTTGCTCTGCCCTCTTATACCTGCACAAATTTTTGAATTGTTAGGACATAAAGAGCAGTACTAGCAGAGAGACCAACAAATTGCTTTTAAAGATTTTACCTCTCATCATTCCATCTTCCTCTTCCTGCTATGGTCACATGCTGTCTTTTCTTAGCAAACAATGATGCCTGTACTTCTTTAGATCTGCGGCCAGGGCACTTCCTCCTTTTGGATTCTGGCATATCTTCTAGAGGTTCACTTTTAACAGCTCTTAAAACTTCATATTTTGAATCCTCCATCACAGCTCTTAAAACTTCATCCTTGGAATCTTCAACCTCTTCTTCCTTAGAGATGCTGGATGCAACTTGAGGAGGATTATTTCCTTTAAGGTATGCAACTCGCCGACGAACACCCCACCCCGCCATCCAGGTTGGTTAAATGAAAATGACAAAATCTTTTTATGCTTCCCCAGTTGCCAACAACTTCAGTGCATGAGAAAGCAGATGCAAAGAGAAAGATAATTCAGAAGCATGAAAACTCCAATGTCCTAACCATGATTTTACTATTCAACTGAGTCTAGGAACCTATTATCCATCAAGTCTATGCAATTGTTCTCATAACCTTCATCTACAACTCCAAAATATTTTATTTTTCTATTGAAAAGGACGGGGAAGCAGCCGAATTACTACATTTGGCTCAAAGCCCCTGCCTGAATTTGAATAGGTGCCAACTTTTACCCAATAGTTCAGGCCATGCGTTTGTCAAACCACCAATGACACAGTCATCATCACACTAAAGAATGAAGTTTATTTCACTAGTCCAGAGATACATTTCTGGACTTAAGTCTAAGCTCAATGGCTTTCAACATTGATAAAAACCAGTGCTAGTAAGATAAAGAAGTGGGTTATGTTCTTAGATATGCAGCCCGGATTGTAGCTGGGTTTCAGTGAAAGAGGCTGATTTTTACCAACTGACACTCAAAATAGTATGAAAGACATAACTCATGGCAATACTCATTTCAACTTCAGCCTTGCCACCTGAGTTTCATAGAAATGTATAAAATCTACACCTTTCTAATATGTCCATTACATCTATGACAAATTTGAGACCTTCATCTATAACTAACGCAAACAACCGAAAACAAAACATTCAATGAAACATGAAACATACTAATCAATAGTTTTTACCAACACAAAAACCACACTAGACTTAGACAAGGCTAACCTTTTGGGTGTACTACAACATCTTTCCTCAGCTGATTTTCAGTAATTACAGACACTCAGATATAAATTTCCGCAAAAATACAGAATTTTAGTTTATCTGATGAACATGAGACAGACAATTTCATATAATTACTTTCTCAAATTCCGCAAATTTTCCTACGTTTTTGTTTTCGTCTTTTCATTTTCGACGTACAAAACAACACACAGACTCGACCTTCGGTATCAAAAACGTTACCAAACACAACATAGGGTTTAGATCAAACCCACATTTCCGAAATTTCAGGCAATTATCATTCTACGAAATCCCAAAACGCCACCGATTTAACCGGTGAGCATGAACACACATCTACCTAAGACCGAACAGAGAACCCAAACGAACACCGAAATTGGGACAGGGTGTAATCATCGACCGACAAATTCCTAGATGAAACGAAAATGACAGGAACAAGAAGAAGCGGGATGGTTCAATTACCTCGTCAGTTTGGTCGGAGTTGAGATGAAGCGAGTGAGAGAGTGAGAGTCTGAGAGTCACCGAAATGAAATGGAAATGGAAATTGGAAAAGGAGATGGCTTCCTCTCTCTCTCCTAAAACCCTAACCGCCAAATTCCATTTTTATTCGGTGGTTTTGTTGTTTTGGCTTTTACCGATGAATCCATTCTCATCCAAGGCCCTACTCACTTATGACCGAGGTTGGTATTTCTTTCCGATGATGACCAAAGGTGGATAAAGTTTCGACCACAATTTTGGACTTTTGGTGGTCTTTTATTATTTTCTAATTTTATTATTTTTCGTTTCTTTTAAAAAAAATATATATCTAATTTTATTTGAGAAAATAATACATTAAGTATGTAAGTATATTCTGATAACGGTTTAGTTTGAGTGATAAACAGAAATAAATAAACTAACAAACTGAAGCCTAATTTCTTTAAAATTAGAGGATCACGAGAGCTATTTCTTTTCTTTTTTTTTGTTACAAATGCTGAGGGATATTTCACCATCAACGCTACAAGTTTCTTTACAATTTCTCTTTTAACCTCACTCTCCCAGTCTCATTCATGGTCAAGCGCTTCTTTGCGTGGAGAAGTTGGATTAATGGAGCTCTCGGGCTTGTCTCGATGGTAAAATCTCTATGGTCGTCCTGCTGATACTTGGTTTTTCCACCGTTTCTATTTTTGCCTTGTCGAGACCCCTTCTTATGGTTTTGGGGTGTCAGCATTCTCATTCTTGCTCCTCGGTATCTGGGTGATGACAACACTGTCGAATTGCTGCATGAGGGCCTTAGCTAATGTCTGGTACGAACTCATATGTTGTTCATTGACCTCAAAGAGTCCGCTCATCTGGTTTACTACCAATTGTGAATCGTCAAACTCCTCTAGCCTACTTACTCCTATATCCCTTGCCAATTGAAGGCCCCCGATGAGTGCCTCATATTCTGTTGCGTTGTTCAATGCTCTAAACAGAAATTTCAAAGCGTACTCGTATCTATATCCGTCTGGGCAAACGAGAATTATTCTTTGCCCACTTTTACTCCATGATACCGAGCCATCGACATACATTTTCCAAGATGGGGCTGCATACTCCGAGGTGGTCACTATCAATGCGGTGCACTCTTGCTTTTCTTTTTCCCCTACCACAGATGTATCCTTAATCATGGGCGTGAGCTCCGAGATGAAGTCAGCGGCAGCTTGACTCTTAATGGCCATCCTTAGGTGATAATAGATGTCGAACTCACCCAGCTCTATTGCTCACTTAACTAGCCTCCCGCTGGTTTTTCGGTTTATGCAAGATTTGCCTTAGAGGGTGGTTTGTGTAGAGTGTGATGGAGTGGGCTTGGAAATAATGTCTTAGCTTCCGGATTGTTACGATTAAGGCTAATGCCAACTTCTTAATATATGGGTATCGGTTTTCTTCTCGCGTAAATCCCTTGCCTACGTAATACATCAGGTGCTCAACCCATGCATCATTTCTGACTAAGGCTAAACTCATAGTTGTTGAGGAGACAACTATGTACATTTTGAGACTCGATACAAAGGATCTTTTTATCTTTCACGATTCTATAGCATTTTTTTTTCTGGTCGGTTATCGGTTTGGATAACAATGGTTACGATGCCAAATATGCTTTGATTTGCCGAAATGATCCTACTGCTTGGTGCCCTAGTTGATGAACTTGAAATGTTGGCTCTCAGAGTTCGAAGAAAATGGTGTACTTATCTATTAGCCTGGATATGAATCTTGACAAGGCAGTTATCCTGTTGGTGAGTGATTGAACCTGGTTTGGTGGGTGATTCCATATCTAATGTAGCTTGTACTTTCTTCAGGTTGGCCTCAATTCCTCGTCGGTTGATCACATATCCTAGAAATTTTCTCTTGATCACCCCAAAGAGGCGCTTGTGCGGGTTCAGCCTCATCTCATACTAGAGGATAATATCAAAACTTTCTCCATGTGGCCCACATGCTCTTCTACGATAAGACTCTTGACTAACATGTTTTCAACGTCTACTTTTATAATCTTACCCAGATGTTCAGCAAACATGGCATTCATCAACCGTTGATATGTGGTTCCTGCATTCTTGAGCCCGAAGAGCATCACCTAGTAGCAATATAGCCTTTTGTCCGTGGTGAAGTATGTATGCTCCTTGTCTGAAGGATCCATTCTGATTTGGTTGTACCTGGAGTAGGCGTCCATGAAACTCAACATTTCAAATCCTGTCATAGAGTCCACTAGCTGGTCTATGCGGGGTAGGGGAAACTATCATTAGGGCATGCCCTGCTAAGTTTTGCATAGTCCACACACATCCTTTATTGTCTCATTGCTTTCTTTGGGACAATCATTTTAACTTGTGCACTTCCCCCTGATCACTTCGTACTTCTTTGGGTCAAACGATCTTCGTTTTTGCCTCACCGGTATGTTGCCTTTCTCAATACTCAACTTGTTCATCACTACATTTGTTGTTATCCCTAGTATATCTTCATACGACCAAGCATACACTCCATTGTTTGCCTACAAGAGACTTACCAATGCCTCCCTAACCGGTGGGGTTAGCCCGGTTCTTATAGTCACCTTTCTTTTCGGGTACTCGTACGATATGGAGATTATCTCAGTTTCCTTGATTACCCCCGACTGATTGGTTGTGAGCACTCTTGATCGTTCCCTCTCGTGGTCTACTACCAAGGAATAACAACTCGTACTGGTTCCTTGGTCCCCTCTGACGGTAATGATCTCGACAGGTGATGTGATCTTCATAATGAGCATACGCTCGACAATGAAAGCCTTCATTTTCCACAAGGCTGGCCTTCCAAGGATGTTGTTGTATGACGAGTCACAGTCCACTACAATGAACTCTGCCTCCACTCTGACTGATCTTCCTTTTCATTCTAAGATCACTTCTAAGCTATTTGAGCTCAACTGTTGCACTACATGCCCGGAGAAGCTAATCTGTGACTCGTTAGCCTGGGTTAGTTTGTTGCTTCATCTATGTAATCCCTCCCATGTGCTCTTGAACAACACATTCACCAAGGCCCCGATGTCTATCAACATTTTCTTGGTTAGGTAGTGATCCAGTTATGACTCCTCTAAAGTGAGGAGGTATGTGAATTTAGTTAAATTTCATAAAATCTTGACTCTCTATCTAATCTAAGGGTCTTAAGAATTGACACATCACTGTTACATTGATTTTTGGTTTTTAGTCTAAACTCCGGTTAACATCTGTTAACTGTCCTTAACCCTAGCAGAGACAACAAAGGCTTTGAGATTTGTTTGCCTTCATTTCGTCTACGCTTGACTTGTTGTTGCCTCTTGTACGTGCTTTTATGAAAACTCTCGCATATGAGTTCCTCCTGTAAATGACCTCTTGATATTTATTTGATCTATGAGTTTCATTGTTCATAGAGATATCTTCAAAGCCATATATAATCTTTTAATTCATTGTTCATGCATTTCAATTTTTAACCACTGCAAACTTCTTTTTGGGCAGCTATAACCTTATATGGGTTTTGCTCAGTTTTTATTTATACTAAAAGAGTTCCCACCATTTTTCATTGTTAGGTCCATCTACACCTCAAATTTGGGTTTTGTTGATTATAACAAATAAAATAATAATAAAAAAAAATCCCAATTAGGTTTCCTCATTAATTTCATCCTATTTTCTCTGATGTACTAGGGTTTAGAATAAAAACCAAAAATCAATGAAATAGTGATGTGTCAATTCTTAAGACCTTTAGATTAGATTTTTTGAGGAAAATGTCAATAATATATAATCCAACATTACAACCAGCGATTACAGTGGACAAGAACTGAAAAAACCGTAACCTAACCTATTCTAGAAGTCTCGATACATCCTCACAGTCAACCTCAAGAAGAAACAACCCTTTCAAACATAAAATTACCGACATATATATACAGGTAACCTCCCCATTACATTCACAATAATAACCAATTGACATTAATGGAATTTAACTAAATTCACATTCTCTTCATTTTAGAGGAGCCGGATCCTAATTTTACCTCATTTAATAACCCTCATGCTGTCTTTTATCTCTCTTGCCAATCAATGTGGGACAATATCACCTTTTGGTATTTACTACTATCAGTTCCTTGATCTTGCTCTAGGCATGGGGTTGTATACTCGTGACTGAACTTTCTGATCTTACAAGGGCATAAGTGAAAGTGTGGAAAGTCCAGTCACGAGTATACCCTTAGATCCTCTCCTAACCTATATTTTGCCTAACCTTGCCTAAGCTTCTCACCAAATGATGACACGTGTTTTTCACAGATCTAAGGGCTTACCTTTCTTCCTCACATCCACTTTATTTCTTTCGTTTCTGTCTACTCTAGTTTTCCTTCGCCGTATCTATTCCTCGTTCACTCTTATCTGTTCTTTTCTTTATGTTCTCTCCTTATCACCACAATATTTCTTCTCTCAAAATTAAAATTTTGCAATCCCATTCATCAAGAAAAAGAATCCCATAAAGCTAGCTAGCTTCAACCTTTCAATTTTTTGGTGATGAATAGTGAAGGCTGTTGATAGTAGTTATGAGTTACAGTTAAGGTCTCCTAGTAAACATTTGGTACTAGAGCTTTAACCCCATTTTCCACCAAACAAAATAAATGGGTGTTCTTGAATCTTGAAACTGATCTACAACTCCAAACTCGGAGATAGGATCTTGAAAAATCACTTCTTTAAAAATAGGTTTTGCTTGGCAGAGAAAACAACTAAAACCCAGAAACATAGGAATGAGAAACAACAAGATTTGAAGAAGAAAAAGAAGAATGAGTCCTTAAGAGTAAGCCACTTATCACTATCAAGAGAGGCTCTGTGTAAAGTCTTCAGAGGAACTGTGTCCAGTCCAAACTCTCAACATGCTTTTCAATAACAAAAATAGTAAAAATGAGTGAAAATAAGACGAAATTCAATTTGAGCTATTGAATGGGTCTTAATTCACGTGTCATCATTTGGTGAGAAGATTAAACTAGGTTAGACAACAAATATATATATATATATATATATATATATATATATATATATATAGATTAGAAGAGGATCCGGGTCGTGACTACTGGGTCGTGCTCTTAGTCGGTCTATTAAGCCGATAGCTATAATAAATAATAAGTCGAGCTATTATATAATTGATATTGTACTTAGTTTTTTAAGAAAAGAAAAAGAAAAAAAGAAAAGAAAAAAGACATTCATATTCGGGTTTGGAGATGTGCCCGTTTTCGTAGGACCGGGCCAAAACCGTCCCACGGAAATAATGAACCTTTAATGAGGTGACTCATTTCCGGTCGAACTCCTACCCCCTACGCCTCTGCCGTTTCATTTTGGTCCCACGTCACGCTTCACGTCACTCCTTTTGATATAACGATAAGCTCCCCTATTTGTCATTCCAATTTTCGAGAAAACCCAAATTCCTTTTCCCCAAGTTTTTCAATTCCACACTTTCACTTCCGCCTTTCCGATCCTCTTCTTCTTCTTCTCCGAGCATTCCGATTCGCCTCAGGTACTTGTTCTTCGCTTCTCTTTGGTTTCCCGATTTCCGTTACTTGATTCCGGATTGAATTAGGGTTTCAATGCTTTTGTGGCCCAATTGTGTGTATGCTTTTTGCTAGTGCAATTCGGTTAATACATGCTACACTTGCATAATGCCTGCTTTGAATGCATCACATTTCGAACCGGAAAATTCTAGTGCCTTATAGGCTTGTCATGTTAATTTGGGAAATTTATAGCCTAGGTGCTGCTTTTGTTTACTCGATATGTAAGTGATGGTTGATAGTATAACAGGCATGTTTTAACACCTATTTGGGGCACGGTCTTTGAATTAGTTGAAACTTAGTGCACATTGAACATAAAAATCTAGGTCTATAGTCTTGACCATCAAAACTATTGGATGTGTCTGTCCTCGAAGTTGCCGCTGTCATTTCTTGTTACAGTCCTTCTAATTACCTAAGCTTATGATTGTATGAGATCAGTACTGTACTAGTTTGCTTTATATCCAAATGTGGGGTTAAGCTTTCTATGTTGGATTGTTAATTGCACTATATATGTTTTTTTTTTTTCTTATTTAAGGCTATCATTTCCTTAGTCACAAATTTAATTTGCAGCCAGCTTCGTGGTAATTCTGAATGAAGACGTGAGAAGGGGAAAAGAGAACTAGAAATACATTCAAAAAGGTGCCGAGAAAGGTGTTTTTGAATCGGCACTTGGGAGAACTAAAGAATTAAGTGTTTTTGAATCAAAGTACCAACCATAACCCTGTTGCTTGTAAATCTGGTTGACTGCTGAACCATGCCTTCGCTTCAGCTGTTGCAATTAACAGAGCATGGTCGGAGTTTTGTTGCATCAAGGAGGTATGATCCATCTCCATTAACATTTTTAAGTATTGAGCGTGTTTGGAGTTTCAAATCATTGGCCTCTGTGGTTCTATTATGTATGAAACTTAATAAACTGAACTTGAATATTAGTTTTTTATATGCTCTTCTTCAATGTATGTAAATAGTAGTTAATATTAGATATAGACGAAGTTTTTTGGTATCGGAATTTCGGATTCAAGTTTTAAAGTAATGTCAATATACATTTTTGCATCAAATTTTTAATTTTATATATGGTTGTTTCATATTAAAAAGAAAAATGCATATATAAGTTGTTTCACTACCTAAGCTTGGCAAAGAGGCCATAATCCATACCAAAAAAAAGTGCTAAGAAGGGTTTTAGGGCATGTTTCATCCAATAGATCTACAGTTTGTAGACCTCTTTAATGAAGAATGGAATACCAGGCTAATCCATATGTATCGTGAGGGGTGTTTAAGATGTTTGCATGGCTAGCCTAATTTTGTCAAATAATCCTGAATTCAGAAACCAGTCTCTGTGACTGTGAGATAGGATGTAACATGGTCTGCTGATAGATGACTTTTTGTAGCCCTTCACCAGCTTAATTGTGCTTCATTGGATATGAAGTATTCAAGTATTCAACATATGATATTATAAGTAATAAGCTGAAGGCGCTCGAAATGAAGGTATTTGGCATTGGGAATTCTAGATGCATATTCGATTGATCTTCTGTTAAGTTGTGCATTTTACAATTTTATCTCTTTTTCAATTCCATTCCAGTGTAGACTAAAATTTGTTAGGGTAGACAGTGCTTCCTTTGTCCATGCATAAACAGTCTATCCAAGCCAAAATAAGGCAATATGTACAATAGGGATGGATTTGCTCACTGCATCATGACAAGAGAAAGGAACAAAAGAAAGAGCAAATCCATCCCTATTTGCTCACTACAATAGGGATGGATTTGCTCACTGCATCACGACAAGAGAAAGAGACAAACTTAATACTATCTGGACTATGGCATTGAGTTACCTTCAATTGCCTGCAGTTGGTTGAGGAGACATATTTGAAAAAGAGTGTTGCTTATAATTAGTAAAATGACAGTTCAATGCATTCAAAATATTGCTAATCAAATAGTCTGTTTGCTAGCTAGTATGGGCGGCCAAGTTTATTTTAGTCTTCTAACATGATATGATTATCTTCAACTTGTGCTCAATGTCTGTTCATCTGTTTGCAAGCTGACATGCAACTATGCAACTATGCTAATATTATTACTGCACAGGAAAACCTTGCTACTTGCTACTGGTATTGTAGTTGCTGGTGGGGCAGCTGCTTATGTTCAATCAAGATTAACCCATAAAAAGCACAATTCTTTTGGTCAATATAATGGGCTGAATGAAAATAAAGAGGCAGATAATGTCGTGGCGAATGATCTTAAGAAAAAGAAACCTCCACAAAAGAGAGGGGGATTGAAGTCTCTTCAAGTGCTTGCTGCAATTCTTTTATCTGAAATGGGCCAAGTGGGTGTGAGGGATCTTTTATCTTTGGTCGGAATAGTGGTAAGCTTCTAAGTTTTTTTATATTATCATGATCTTTAGGTTTTTACTTTCGATTTACTCTTTCTACTTTGTTGGTGTGTGTTAGGGTCTATTAATCTAAGTCCTGAGTATGCAAAACCTCCAATAATATTGTTGTCCCTATAGGATTTTATGTGGCGATTCCTTGTTAAAATCATATTTTTTATGCAGAGAAAATCTCACTAAGGTTGATCCTCATTAAAATATCATATTCAAATGTATGAATTATGAAAATTGATATCCAAAAGCAGGTTTTATCAAGTCTTTCTCACATGTGGTGTTCATATCATTAACATGATACCAGATATATGGGTCAATTTCTTCATAGTTTTATACCTAAATGCTCTCATAGAAGCATGCCTACGTGTACATGCACACCTCTCACACAACCTTTGTCCTTTCACAACCTAATACCATGCACCTGAACTCTTACACAAAGCCAGTTTGCGTACATGGAATGATGGAAGTAGAAAAACATTAAAAAGGTGCAAAGGAAGATTTCATGCATTTGTTGATCTTATAGGACAAAAGCTATGATGTTAGCTAAATCAAACAAGTCTTCAGTTTGTTGATGCTATGCAACACATAATTGGATCAATCTTCTAATAGCTGTATTAACTGAAGTTTAAATGCTTGCAGGTGTTGCGAACTGCATTGAGCAACAGACTTGCGAAAGTCCAAGGGTTTTTATTCCGTGCAGCTTTTCTTCGACGTGTTCCATTATTTTTCCGGCTGATTTCTGAGAATATTTTATTATGTTTCCTTGCCTCGACTATGCATTCAACTTCAAAGTACATAACAGGGACTTTAAGTCTTCGGTTCAGAAAAATATTGACAAAACGTATCCATTCCCATTATTTTGAGGTAGTTGTTTTTACTATAACTGATAAAAGTATTAGATCTTACTTATAGTTGGATTCTGTTTATACTTTCCCCTTGCTTTGCGTATGTGTTTAGTTTTTAAATGGCTATATTTCCTTGTACTAAATGGATACAGCAACCATTCTCTTTTTCATGTTTTAGTAAGTATTACGAGTTACCTGGGTTCTATACTATATGTGTTGCAAGTAAGATGATATCTTGGTAGTGTTTGTTTTCATTGGTGTTGTATCGATGTTGTAGGGAGAGTCCGAAAGAGTTGGCTGTCGTGGCGTTTATTGTGATCTGGGGACTAAGAGTCTTCATTGTTGTTTGGGGAGTTTTAATGGTCTCTCTAGAAAAGTCTAATGTTGTTGTTTAAAAAGGAATTAGTAGAAACTGAATTTTTTTCTCATCTAAGTGTCATATTCGTGCTTGCTGGGTTATTTTATATGTGGGTGCCATTAAGGTTTAGGGCTTAGGGTTTTAGGGTATCTGTAATCCACTTGAACATTGACAAACAAAACAACTACTAACTGCATACAATCTATGTAAGGACAATGCTAAACTACCTATTGACATTTAAGCCACGTAAGGTGGTAGTTCAAATGGCTTTTAAACCCCAATTGTACAGAAACAAAAAATAATGTGGCATTAAAATATTGCTCTAACACCTTTTAGCCTTGTCCGGTTTTTCGAATGCCACATTATTGGCACAATTTGGTTTAGTCTGGTAGGAGAGAATGCAGTTTATTCTGCATCATTCTATAAAGAACGAGACTTCTGAATGACTTCATTACTGTATGGACGTTCTTTCCATACAGGATGTTTGTTGTTGTAGGCATTGACTGATGTCTGTTCTAGTTGCTCTCTGAAGTAAACTAAAGTTGAACTGCGGTGTCTTAAGGAATTTTTGGTGCTTGTCATTGTAGTGTTCCCTATCTGGTTATCTTGATTCGAATCCTGAGGCGAAGTCAGGGTTTGTATTTGATTCTAAGGACGGATTATTTGTTGAGATAAAATTAGATTGTCAGATGCTTTAATGTACCTTGAAGTTGACATCGCCATATCCTGTAGTATTTTCTTAGGATTGTAATTTCCTTTAACATGCAAATTTTTAGCTTCTGTTTGATATGATCATACAAATGAAAGGAAATATGTACTCTTCACCAAGAAAATAGTGGTATCTGCTAACAAATTGACTTCCGGAATGTATTATATTGTTTACCTCGTCAAGTACTTCACATTATGCTAACTTTTTAATCATGTGTTCTAAATTCTACTTACTTTCAGAATATTGCATACTACAAAATGTCTCATGTTGATGGTCGGATAACTAATCCAGAACAGCGAATTGCAAGTGATGTACCAAGGTTCTGTTCGGAGTTGAGTGAAATCGTGCAAGATGATTTAACAGCTGTTACTGATGGTCTCCTTTACTCTTGGCGGCTGTGTTCCTATGCCAGTCCCAAATATATATTCTGGATACTGGTAATTTCTCCTTACTGATTGCACAATTATGTGAATCTTTAGAAGTATTAAAGAATTCATATGTGGCTGTGGTGATTGTATCATTCCTTTTCTTTAAGTTTGTTATGCGAACCAAATTTTGTTGACATAAGGGTACTATAAAGGGAACAAATATTCACAAAAGAGATAAGCAGCATAAAAATATAGAAAACTATAGAAATAAAAATGAAAAGCAGCAGGAGCTAGAAGCACAGAAACATCTGGAAGAGAATAAAGAGAGAAAGGAACAAGGAAAGAATCCTATGCTTCCCAGTCTAGCATTGAACAACTTATGAATTCTTTACTACTTTTAAAGAATGCTAACAGTCGTTGGCGTGCTTCAGATGGAAAGAAATAGAAAATTTTGAAGAGTATTAGAGGTGCAAGGTCAGAGGAACTTTGGGTTAGAGTGAAGCCCATGACACCTTTATGGGCTTCTGTTTCCGTGGAATTTAGAGATTACAGCACTTCGTAATCATGAACGACTGGAGGGCAGCTGTAGTCTAGGCTTAGTTTCTTTGGGGTCCTTATTTAGATCAGTTAACAGTTTGGCATTTCTTCCTTGCTGCTTGTGGTCCTTTTGTCCACTTCTATTGTGTCATTCTGTTGATGATCAATAAATTTGTGTCCTTTCAGAAAAGAATTAGGCGAACAAAATTTTACTCTCTCCCTAGAGTTCCTCGTCTCCACACCCAAATAGACTTTAGTATTTTAATTCTTTATATGAAAAGAACCCAATCAATAACTCATGTATACCCTTTGCGAAAACAACAATGCTTTTTAAAAAAACAGGAGAAAAGTCCCTCTTGGGTACTCCTAGTCTTGCTAACCCATTTATGTGATTGGAGCAACTCCACACTGCACAAAAACATGATTCCTGTTCTTTCCATTCAATTTTCACAAGACAAACCAGTGAGGAAAGCAAGAGTTTGGCTTTGTATGTAACATTTCACAGGGACTGGCCCTCCCATGAGCCACCAACTAGCCTAAATCCTTGACCTTTGAAGAACACTGCACCCTTACTATCCTTTTGATATTTGTATTAAATATGAATTTTGGTAGTTTGCCAGCTGAATCTATCATATTATCTTTCAGGCATATGTATTGGGAGCAGGGGGAATGATAAGAAACTTCTCTCCTCCTTTTGGGAAATTGATGTCCAAAGAACAACAATTGGAAGGGGAGTACCGGCAGCTCCATTCACGATTAAGAACCCATGCAGAAAGTGTGGCATTCTACGGTGGAGAAAGTAGAGAGGAATCTCATATTCAGAAGAAGTTTAACACACTTGTTGGGCATCTGCGTGTTGTCCTTCATGACCATTGGTGGTTTGGAATGATTCAAGACTTCTTGTTGAAATATCTTGGTGCCACAGTTGCTGTTATATTGATTATCGAGCCCTTTTTCTCGGGCAGTTTGAGGCCTGATACTTCAACTTTAGGCCGCGCAGAGATGTTAAGCAATTTGAGATATCATACGAGTGTCATCATTTCACTTTTCCAGTCTATGGGAACTCTCGCTTCAAGCTCGAGAAAGCTTAATCGTCTCAGGTGATTTTCCTAGTGTTTTTTGATACGGAGATATTTGAGTTATTAGTATTATTATAAATTGCGTACACAGATTTTTTGTATATGCGTATAATTGTTAAACCTGTGCCCAACTACTTTTGATATTTTTTTTTAATCTTTTTTTCTTTACAGTGGTTATGCTGATCGCATACATGAATTAATGGTCATATCAAGGGAGCTAAATGCTGTTGATAACAAATATTCAGGGAATAAAAATTGCTCTAGTGAGGCTGATTACATTGAATTTGCTGGGGTCAAGGTATCTATAAGTGTTCAACCCCTCTACCTGTTGGTTTTACCATATTGCTGATCCATTTGTTCTTAACGTGATGCTGTTTTCCAGGTTGTTACCCCCACGGGTAATGTTTTGGTGGATAAATTGTCACTTAGGGTTGAACCAGGATCTAATCTTTTGATTACAGGTAACCGATATTATATTAAGTTGATGTTGTTCTTGTTTTGTTCTGAAGATTCATGGTTCCCTGTGTTTCTTTTTGTATACTTCTTCTTTTTATTTGTCTTCTTTATAATTCGCTTGCCTCTGGGTTCAGGGTATCTGCTGATTATGACGTTGAACATTTTTACTTAAATCTGTGTTGATGAGTACACTGATCCTGTAATTACGACATTGAAGATTTAACTTATATTTTCGATGATGAGTACACTGTTCTGTAATATATTGAATTCTTCTGAAGGTCCAAATGGAAGTGGAAAGAGCTCGCTTTTCCGAGTTTTAGGAGGCCTCTGGCCCCTGGTGTCTGGCCATATTGTGAAACCTGGTGTTGGAACTGATCTCAACAAAGAAATTTTTTATGTCCCACAAAGACCCTACACTGCTGTTGGAACACTTCGAGACCAGTTGATTTATCCTCTTACTGCAGATCAAGAGGTCAAACCACTTACACGTGAAGAAATGGCAGAGCTATTGAGAAATGTGGGTTTCCCATTTTTCCTTTTATCCTGATCTTTTCTTTATGCATATGCCTGAATAGAAATTTGATGCTTCTTTCGAAATGTTATTTTGAACATATATGTGTTCTTTTTTGAAGGTTGATCTTCAGTATTTATTAGACCGTTATCCACCTGAGGAAGAGATTAATTGGGGTGATGAATTATCTCTTGGTGAGCAACAAAGATTGGGGATGGCTAGACTTTTCTATCATAAGCCTAAATTTGCAATTCTTGATGAATGCACAAGTGCTGTCACAACTGACATGGAGGAAAGATTTTGTGCTAAAGTTCGAGCAATGGGGACATCGTGCATTACTATCTCGCATCGTCCAGCACTAGTTGCATTTCATGATGTAGTGCTGTCCTTGGATGGTGAAGGCGGTTGGAGTGTTCATGAGAAAAGGTTTCAATGCAAGCTTTGCTTTCTTAAATCAATAATCTGTTAATACCTTTTATATTGAAAGTTGTGGACATTTGGTTATTACAATATTACTTTCACTTAATAATCCCAGGGATGATTCTCTAGTCCGTAATGAAGGTGGGAATAGTAGGTTGAAGCTTTCTGAAACGAACCGGCAGAATGATGCAATGACTGTTCAGCGAGCATTCGCTTTGACCAAGGTCTGAATACATATCTTCTTTTTTTTTTGATATAAAACATTTTCTTTTATATATATATATTTGTTTAACTTGGTAGTATGTTTATTCTAGGATTCCACAATCTCAAACTCAAAGTCCCAGTCATACATAGCTGATGTGGTAGCAGTTTCTCCCTCTGCTGAGCATAATGTTACTATTCCGTCTTTCCCACAGCTCCAAAGAGCTCCCAGAGCACTGCCACTGAGAGCAGCTGCCATGTTCAAAGTACTGGTGAGTCTTTATACTATTATTTCTACTGATGTTAGAGATGGATGCTATGTGATGTGGTGCCATCTAACATCATAGTGAAAAATGGTAGATTTTTCTTTTACCTACTATTCTGATAATTAAACTTGTGCTGCTCATATTGACATAGTTTCTGCAAAGGACTTCACATGTTTGTCAGTCTTTTTCACTTTAACTGGATTCTCTTTCATTTTCTGTGAACTAGTTGTTAGTTGAAATTGAATTTGTCTAGAACTTGGCTTGGAAGAATGTTAGACACATCTGGTGGCAAATCCTTGTATATGACTTGAATTTTTGGTTTGTGTGGAGAGAATTGGTGCTGAAGATACTCAATTAGGTTGAGATCTAAATCTGACATGTAAATATTTATTTGTTTTAATATCATATCATTATAATTCCTGAAAAATGTCAACTTGATTAAGGATGGACTCTACTATCAGTTACTGAAGTCATTGATTTTATAACCAGATTATGTTATAAATCATCTTACATTTAGATTTGAGTGGGATCGTGCAATATCATTGTCTGTCATTTCCCAAAAGTGATATCACTAGTTCACTACCCCTCTTCGTTTTCCTTGTCAATTTTCCTTCAAAACTTTCTGTTTCTGCCTCATTTCCGTGGAACACTTGCTGGAACCCACTCATTTTCTTTTAAGCTTATCTTTCTTATTTCTCTCTTTCTTTCCTCTTCAAACCCAGAATTTTTTTTCTAAAGCCTCGACAAATCTAAGATAGCTCACTATTTGGACTGGTTGCTGGGTGTTGAAGATTCTGCAAAATGTCCATTAAGCTATGCTTTCTGTTTAAAATTGGCAGGATCTGGTCGGAAGTTCTGTCTTTTCGTATTTCAGTAGCACTTGAGAAGAAAACCTTCTAAAACTTTGATGTATGGCAAACTATCTGATGTATCTGACACCATTTTTGTTATTCTTTCTCCGGGTTCGTAGTATCCATAATGGTTCTTTAATTGGCATTGTTTTTCTTTTGCCACGATATAGTGTTATTATTGTGTTTGTCATTGCAATTTCCTTTCTTCATCATCCACTTGATGGGACAGTGAGACACTATAGTCTCACCATCTTTATGATCCCTATTATATTGAATTCTGATCTAACTTGCTGTGCAGATTCCTACCGTTGTTGATAAACAAGGAGCACAACTGCTTGCAGTTGCTTTTCTTGTAGTATCGAGGACATGGATTTCTGATCGTATTGCTTCATTAAATGGTATTATCTCTTCCCTACCATATGCATATGATGATTTGAGACGTCATATTATTGATGTGGACAACCTTTGCAGGAACCACTGTGAAATTTGTTTTGGAACAAGATAAGGCATCCTTTATCCATCTAATTGGTGTTAGTGTACTTCAGAGTGCGGCATCTTCTTTCATTGCACCATCTCTAAGGTAAAGTATAGTTATTGAATACTCACGTTTAGGGTTTAGGAGTGACTTGCTAAAACAATTCCTTTAGCTTTTGGTAATGGGAAAAAGGCCAGGATTCTTTGGGGTTGTGGGGTGCTGGCAGTAGTTTGGGTGGTGTAGATGGAAAGAGATAAGGAAGAGAGAGTCAAATTCTGGGCATCTTTATGGGCTTCTACTTCTAAGGACTTGAGGACTGTAATCTTTCTTCCATTATTCTTCATTAGAAAGCAGCTGTAGCATGAGTCCCTAATCATTATTTTGATGAGTTGCTAATCCTCTAGTCCTAGCTGCACTCTTTAGTTTCTTAAAGCGGACTCCTTGTATTTTGCTCTTTAGTTTCTTAAAGTTGTCTCTCTGTTTTTTTTTTAAAGACTCACATTTTTGTTTCCATCCCTTTTGTTTCCATTCCTACTGTTATGTTGATTATCTTTTCGTTTACAGGCACTTAAAATCTAGGCTGGCTCTTGGGTGGAGGATTCGTTTGACTCAACATTTACTTAAAAACTACTTGAGAAATAATGCATTCTATAAGGTAGCTATACCAGAGTATTTACTCTTTTTTCCTCTTTCTTTCATTTGGGATCTGTATCGTTATCTACTCATTTAATTATGTAATCCTTTTTTGTAAGGGAATTTTGTTAAACTCATGGTTGAAAGTTATGTTGCATCTTTGGGAGGGTTAAGTTCTCGGCATTCTATGGGCCCTCTATTGTGAGGGAATTTAAAGATTATACTCTTTCATTTTTATGTTAGATTGGGAAGCTATGTGGTCTAGGGTTATTTGCCTAGGCTGTTTCTGCTATTCCAAAGAAGAAACAAAAAGCTATCTTACATTTATAACATTTTGTTGCATGCTTGTTTATTTAGTCAGAAGTAAAGTTCTGAAAGAAAAGGTCTGAGTTCTCCTTTCTTTAGTAGATGACTTCCCATATATGGTGACAAATTCATGTCAATTTACTGTAGGTATTCAACATGTCAAGCAATAACATAGACGCAGATCAGAGAATTACACAGGACCTTGAAAAGTTAACCTCTGACTTGTCGGGATTAGTTACTGGATTGGTAAAGCCATCTGTGGACATTCTATGGTAAAATATTTGGTCTAATTTAGCATAAATATGTATACAGATTAGCTTTTCCTGACGTACTTTATCTGAGGTTTTGAAATTATTCAAATTAATGGTTTGTTATTTTGTTAGATTGAAACGTTAAACAATTTTACCTTGTATTATTAATCTTATGCACTGTTATCATACAAGGTTCACCTGGAGAATGAAGCTATTGACTGGTCAGAGAGGAGTAACTATATTGTACGCGTATATGTTACTGGGTCTTGGTTTGCTCAGGGCTGCTACCCCTGAATTCGGTGATTTAACAAGTCGACAACAACAACTTGAAGGAACCTTTAGGTATTGTTAATTTAATATCTGATTTATCTATTGTTGATATAATGCAAATGACTGATTTTTGACATATTGTGTACACTAGGTTTATGCATGAAAGACTGCGTGCTCATGCTGAATCTGTTGCTTTCTTTGGGGGCGGTTATAGAGAGAAAGCTGTAAGCTTCTTATTAATCATTATGTCTTTGTATGAGCCATCTTATTTATATTTATTTTTGTATTTTTTTCTTATATATCTTGATATTGATCATGTTACTGGTCTAAGTTATAGTGTGAAAGACATACAGTCTGGAACAGAAAACATCAATGTAGATATACAGTGGAAAAATAAAACTTCTAAGTGCAGCCACCATTGACTCCCAGAGAGATAAGATGACCAAATATCCCACTTGCTGCCAGAAACCTTACACTTAACTTTCAATAGTTCTAAAAATATTTCGATTTCTTTTGATTTGTAAGATGCTCTTTGCTGTCATAACCATGCAACCCATGGTACTTTGGCTTTCCTGCAACTCTTTGCTGTTTTCAAAGTAACAGTATGTTGATATAACTCTGTTAACTTCACCTTTGTGAATGGTCTTCACCCACAAACTTAATGCTATTGCCAGTAAGGGACGTAGGGATTGGTATTTAATTATTACTACTAGATTCTTTACGTGAATTAATGCATTATGGCAGTTTTTGTTATTGTGGCCTTAAATCCAGATAATGAGATAGAGATGGGTTAATAATATGCTTCTAACTTTTCTTGTACGAGTTTAGAATTTTGGCTCTCTAATTTCATTTATGGAACAGATGGTTGAATCAAAGTTCACGGAGCTACTCCATCACTCCTCGTCTCTTTTGAAGAAGCAATGGTTATTTGGTATTCTAGATGATTTTATCACGAAACAACTCCCACATAATGTGACTTGGGGATTGAGCTTGCTATATGCCATCGAACACAAGGGAGACCGAGCACTAATATCTACTCAAGGTAAACTTATAGTTTATTAAAATGATGCGATTACCGTAACATTTCTACCTTGCAATTCACACTCATATCATTGCAGGTGAGCTGGCACATGCATTGCGTTTCTTGGCATCTGTGGTATCTCAAAGCTTTTTAGCTTTTGGTGACATTCTTGAATTGCATAGAAAATTTCTGGAACTTTCTGGCAGCATCAACAGGGTTTTTGAGCTTGAAGAGCTTCTAGACGCTGCACAGTCTGGTACATTTTTCTTTGTTACTTCTCAATCATGTCTGTTCCATTATTTTTAGTCCGATTTGTATCTTTACTGACTGTATAAGTGTCACTTTTAGGGAGACTTTGTTTCTTAGTTGTTTATTACTAGAGCTATCCAATTTCTTTATTATTGTATGGATGTACCAATATGAATTGCTATTTCATTGTGAGTTGTTTTATGTTTATATGGTTGTTAAACACAGTTGTTGGCTATTCTGGGGGTCCTGAAGCTGGTAACTTATCACCATCTGAGAGGGAAGGTGTTCCATCTGAAGATGCCATTAACTTTTCTGAAGTTGATATCATAACCCCATCACAGAAATTGTTGGCTAGGAAATTAACATGTGATATAGTACCTGGGAAAAGCTTGCTTGTTACTGGTTAGTATATTATTCTTTTTTTCCTTGTTATTTGTTTATCTTGCTAGAAAATTTTTACATTTGGAAAAATGCAAATCTTAAAGGTCCAAATGGGAGTGGAAAAAGTTCTGTGTTTAGAGTTCTTAGAGGTCTTTGGCCCATCATGAGTGGAAGAATCACACGGCCATCTCAAGATGTTAACGGAGTTAATAGAGGAGTTGGATCTGGTTGCGGAGTGTTTTATGTTCCTCAGCGACCTTACACATGCTTGGGAACACTCAGGGATCAAATTATATATCCTCTCTCTTTTGATGAGGCGGAGATGAGGGCATTAAAGTTGTATCAAGAAGGTTAGTTTCTTTTTATACTAGCATTGTTGAGCTTATTATTTTCTAGCCATTTAGACATTGATATTTGCCATGTCTTTGTTGAGCTATATAAGACTGCAGTCATTTATAAACCACCAAGGTGAAAGAGGAAACAAATCATAATCAGATGTTATTTTCTTTGTGAAATTATTCGTTTGATGACAATAAAAAGTAAAAATATTATCAACAGCTGCAACAAAAACACCATCTCTCTCTCTC
>NC_020491.1:22419705-22445238 GCF_000184155.1 Fragaria vesca subsp. vesca
TTCAAACTCAGGTGGAGAATTTGCCGACAGCACCACCATTCTGGACATGCGTTTGAGAACTATTCTGGAGAATGTCCGATTAAGTTATCTTTTGGAAAGGGAGGATGGTGGCTGGGATGCTAATCTCAATTGGGAGGACACTCTCTCTCTTGGAGAACAGCAGAGACTAGGCATGGTATGCAAATGTAGTATCTTCAATTTTTTTTGCTTGAGAAGGACTGTTTCTGCTATTTCAAGGATTTCCTTGTTTTCTCGTCTGATATCATACTTAATGTTTTATCAGGCACGTTTATTTTTTCACAAACCTAAATTTGCCATCCTTGATGAATGCACCAAGTACGTGCCATAGCTCCTCTTTTTTTCTTTTCCTTTTACTCTATTTACATGTCTGTCGGCTATCGTATCTTTCATTATTGGTTTTCTCATTTCCTTTTCCTTTTTGTTGAACAAATGGTAGTGCTACAAGTGTTGATGTTGAAGAACAACTTTATCGGCTTGCAAATGACATGGGTATCACAGTTGTTACCTCCTCACAAGTAAGTAATGCCATAACTATGTGAGCTGCACATTCAGAATTTTGTTGTGCTTTGAATGAACTTATACGACGTCATCTATCTTTGTTTATCTTATTGTGGAGCTTTGAATGCCAAGAGCAATTGATGGAATCTCTATATCTTCTAGATGTTTAGTCTTATCTTTGTTTTTATGCCATGATTGTTTCTGCAGTCTATATTTTACCCCATTTTTATGTCTATCGAGTTACAAATATTTCTTCTTTTGTATGTTGTCAGCGTCCTGCTCTAATACCATTCCATTCCCTGGAATTACGGCTTATTGATGGTGAGGGTAACTGGGAGCTCCGATCAATAAAGCAATGAGCAAGAACATGCTGGGATGTGTAGCTTATCTGTATACTGTGTGACAGTCCATTTTAGCGGACTTGCTTTTTATCATACAAGTCACTGTAGAAGGCAAGAAAAGGCTGGTTTCTATATCCAGGGACATTTATCATAGAGGAAGCTGTGTTATGTTGCTCATAGATGACAGGCAGCCTAAGAAGGAAAAAGGTGATCATGTCATTCTGTGTAGCGCACACGAATTGCAGACCATAAGATTGGAGCATACGATTGTGTAACAATCTCTTTAGTCTTTAGGCGAAGGATATACAATATGTACAGTTCCCCCAATTTTCCCAGCATTTTGGGTTGTAAGAATTCACAGTATAGTTATAATATTTAGACTCCAATATAGAAAAAGATAAAATGGTGTAGGTTACTGGGCATTTCTGTGCAAGCTGTATCCTGACATGCCCCCTTGGTAAGTTCACACCCCAATGTTATATAGCGAAGCGCCTGCAACCTAGGATTCTCATGTTTTGGGGTTATATGAATGCTCACACGCATTGTTGCTTCAATAATAATGATAGAAGAATCCATTCTTTCCAGTGAGCTCTATTTTAATGTATAATTTTTCATTTACTTACGTACCTTGTTTTATGAATTGCTGTAGGGTTTAGGAAACTTTTTCTTTTCTGTTTAAGCTGATTCAGCGCGACAGTTGAGTTTGTGAGTTGAGCATACATTAGTAATTTGATTAATGTCATGCTGCAGGAGTAGGCTAACCAGTTAACTCCAGGTTTCTTTTGGTCTTTGGTGAGCTAATTAACTGAAAGGCAAAAAGGGAGCAGAAGATGGTTGAAACAGACTTGGGTACAAAAGATTTGTGTTATATGCTTGTAGCTAACCACCAAGGGTAAGCCGCAGTTTTGGTACTGAGAAAGTTGCTTTCTTTGTAGATTGAAGCAGGGAATGAATGAGATATCATCAAGGATGACTTTGTTGGCGAAACGAGAGGTCCAAGGATCTGTGATTCTCTGAGCCGGTCTGGATTTCCTATGCCGTTGAAGCATTATCTGTCCTACAGCTACTAAAGCTTTTCTAACTGATGAAATCATATCAAGATTTGTGGAATTGGGTTTGGTTTCTTTGGTTGCTAGGGATCCTTGAGCCTATGTGAGAGGGCTATGAGAATGATCTAACCATGTCTCTTTTGGTTAAGAAGATTATAAGGGTGTCGGCATTGGTGACTGAGTTTTCGGTTTCTAAAATTTGGAAGCTCTGTAGACCCAAAATGGTGATGGTGATGGTGATGATGAGGAGGAAGAAATAAAGATTTTGACGGAGGCACTTCAAGTGGGCGCATTTTACAGATCTTAGTTCTGTTGCAAGGACAAGGGTTACTGAGTTGTTGAGAATTGAGATTGTTTAATCTTCACACCACTGTTGATTCATCCGAGGAGTTTAGGTATCTGAATAAAGGCCTATTATGATTAATTAGGAGGCAAGTACCACAGTTACAAATCCTTAAATTCAGAAATTGAGAGAGTTGTACAATTTAGTTGGAAGAAACATTCACTTCATGACTAGAACACTCCTCAAAGCATGATGAGCCATCATATGTGCTGCAGTATTTGCTTGTCTCTGAACACGACCAACCTTGAGACCTAGAATTCGACCTGCTGCCAAACCAATATGCCTATGTTTATATAGTCTGCCTAACAAAGAGGTACTAACAGAAGGCTTGATCTGCTACCAAGCAATCAGATGCTGACTCCGAAGCAAACTCAATAGCAGCTGAACAAGTGAACATGCAAGCAGTTCAGCATTGCTCCGTCGATACAAGTCCTCCCAAACTTCCAAAGGTTCACCATCATCACTCAGCATGTCTCTTCATATCTTCCCAAACTCTATTCTTTCTCTCCTTCCAAACTCCATCCGCCAAAAATAAAGCCAACCAAAAGAGGCATTAGACGAACGCTCAGAACATAATTGCAACCTATATACATATAACCCTTTTATTTAGACTTAAGAGAATATCACCAAACTATGTTATCCTACTCAGTTTTTTTAGTTAATGCTATACATTTTTTTTTATTATCAAATACACAATTAATGTGCTACAATACTGTGAGTCGAACTCACGACATCTCATTTATAAGGAGAGACTTAATCCACTAGACCAAACGGTACTAGGCAATCCTCTTCATTTTGGAAAAGAGAAAATTGCATTCTGAAAAAAACAACAACAAAAATAATGATAATAATATTAATGAGAGGAATATTTTTTATGTTGATCAATGTCAATTGCATTTTAAAAACAATTTTTTCGTCTTGATGAGGTTGATGGCACAGAGCTGATATTATGACTTCATTCACTTAGAGTAATTGATGTTGAATATGTACATGTTCACAATTAATTCCCTTTTGATCAAATTTATGGGTTCAACTTACATATCTAAAAACAATATCATGTTCTCATGTTTCTTATTGTATTGTTTGATGTTCAACTTATGACATGTATTTTTATTTTTTTGAGAAGAAAATTACAGATACATTAGAGAGAGGAGCCTCTAAAAACAATGCTTATAAAAGAAGAAAAGTGATCTTGTTAAAATAAAACAAAAGCTAGAATTTCTATATTTGCTCTTTGTTCAGTCACGAGATGAACAAAGTGGAATCGGCTTTTCTTTCATATTGATTGTTCATTACCAATGTACTCTCATTCATTATCAATATAGAATTCTAATTGATTTAAGAAACTAATTTTAGGGTTCTTATGCGTACAACATGATGTGATCGTACCTCATAGCTTTCTATAATTCAAAACCTTTATCAATGATTTAGCAATGTATATTCTGATCATGCCTTCTTTTTGCAAACAAGAATTAATGATTGAAATGTCTAGTATTTTCTAACAAGCCAACTTTATCTATCAAGGGGTCATCATATCCAGTTTGGTATCCATTATCAGTTTAGTTCAAATTTATTTCATATATGTTGCTTTTCCCATTGTTAGTTGATTCTTGATCAATCAACTTCTGAAATTCGTCTTACCAAGAAACAATCATTTTAAATAAGAGGATGATGTTCTTTTTGGAGAGATGGCGGCCTCCTTCACTTCTTCGTTCAAGCTTTTGTTCTTCTGTTTTTTTTTTTTTTTTTTTTTTTTTCTATTCATGTTTGATTAACGTTCCTTTTTAAATTCATATTTGTTTTGATTTCTATATGTGATTTGATTTAAATGAGTCTAATTTCACGTCATTTGCCACGTCATCTTGTGTATGTTGACATCATAATCATAATTAATCTAGACTGTTAAATGTTTTAAAATCTAACGGCTCAAAAGTTATGTAAAAACTTGTGTAAAATATGATGGTCCTTGAACCGGACCCTTCCGGACCCTTTGATTATTGTCCAGCTTTCTTTTAAAATGAAATTTAGATGTGGGATTCACTTCGTTTTCTATTACAATCTCACTCAATTATGTCATTTTTATTTGAATTTCGTAAAGTTGTTGTCGGTGAAAACCGCACAATAATTGATTAAACTAACAAAAATTTCACAATAATTATTAAACTGACAAAAAACGTATTTCCGTACACGCGCGAGCACGTGTGGGAAGGCTAATTCATAATGATTGAGGAGTAAACATTCTCATGCCACGCCACTACATTAACTCCTTTCTTTTCTTAATTCCCATGCTAATAAACCCTAAATAACAACTCTTTTCTTTCTTAATTCCGATCTGATGCTAAACCCTATACAGTACTTGTTGGTGCCTTCCTTAACATGTCACCAAAATCCCTGAAGCCTAAGCAGGTTCCCTTCATGATCCTTACAATCATCTCCACCAGACCATTCATCCACCTTCTTGGCTCGTTTCTTCAGATAGTTTCGGCACTAGAACGCCCACATCAGGTAGGTTATGATGGAAGTGATCCACCATGATGTTGCCGTAATTCACTATTATTCACTACCGTAATTCTCCTGCATGTATCATCTAACATATTATTAACAATTGAATTTTTAATCCAATTCAGACTGACTTGATTTTTAAAAGTGTCATGAGAAAAAAAAAAAAAAAACTTTAAAAGCAATCTCATGTTTGGTAAATTATGAGAGAAATATTTTTTTTTGAAATAACGGATAATCTATTTTTTGTTGAAAGGCAGATCACCTTGTCTAGCTAGGTGACTCGCAATTATTATCTATAGAATTAGAAATATTACAATTTTGCACCGGAGGGGTTATATCACCCATACGTACTCTGGGCTACATAAGAAAAAGAAATAATGGATAATCTTTATTAGTTTTTTCTTTTAAATACATAATCTTTATTAGTTTATAAAACCGATATTATGTCTTGTCAAGTAGGAGCAAAACATTAAATACAAGCTCAAAGTGCCATTTAAAAAAAAAAAGTGTAAAAAGTTAAAGTCTGAAAAGGCGGACAACCTATAACTAAAAACTTGTAAGGAAATATGAAAAAAGAAACTAACAACACAATCCTAATACGCTTTGGGTCTAAAGACCACTTATGAAACTCAATAAACTAGAAGCCAAAACAATCGATTGTCCAAACCCATCAAACAACCTAACCAAGCCATCCATCCCGTCGGGAGAACTCCGACATTTTTCACGCCTAATCCGCTACGATCATCAAGTGGACAAGCCAATTTAATCCTCGTCTTGTTGATAAGTTGATTTTGTCCATTTTAACCGAAACTTCTACCACGTTCCTTTACTCAATACCCATATATAAGTTTGGACAGGACTCGGAGTTGAATGGCACAATTGAAAGAAAATTGTAATGGCTCAAATGGTAGAATAAAAGAAGTAGGTCATCTATAGAGTTTCATAGTTAAACTAGACTTTATATTTTACATGTATGCATATCACATTCTATGTCAAAACCAAGATTTGGTTTAGACAAAAGTGTAGAACCTGATTGGTTCATGTTGCCAATTTCTTCTCCAAGATTCACAAATGTAGTGCATCTTACTATTATAGGATTAGGTATAACTTTACCATTTGTTAACTTTAGAGGAGCCGGACCCCTCTTTCACACTCAGACGGCTTGGCTCCGAGTTGCACTGTTCATATGAACAGTCAATTAAGGAACGATTCATAGTTGAGGGGGAAATAGTATATAGTAAATTCAATTTTAATTGCAATTGCTTTCACATATCATATTACCTACAGGAGAAAATGACGTTGGAGTAACGTCGACTAGTTGGACACTCATAAGTTGGCAACCCAATGTGCCAATGTATTATTATAAAACGTAGTACTTGCAATTAATGCAGCTTGGGATTCTCATTGGTTTGGGGTTATATCACTTATATGAATGCACATGCCAACTGTTGCTTCAATAATAATCATAGATGAAACCTAGTAGGGTCTCTATTTTGATTTTTATTAAGTTCATGGCTAAGAATATAGACTGCTACTTGTTCACACCAGGTTTATGAACTATAAAGACTAGAAGGATGAACAAGAAGAAACATGTGGAGTGTCCTTGCCTGAATACAAATGCCTCTGCAGACAATTTTTCACATTCATCTTCATGACCTCATGTATATGCTTATCTTTACTATTAGAAAGTCAGGCGTGGCTTTAATGTCTTGATGAAGCCCTTTTTTTCAATTGGCCAAAAAACCAAAGTAGCAGAAAATTCTCAAACAATAAAAATAATAGTTATTATGAGTTTAACCGTAAAACACCATTGAAATAAGGAGAGAAAAAAAGTATGTGATAGTTTTATCCCACCTTTTAAGATGCAGTTATTTATAAAAAAATAAGATTAACATATTCATCCCACGTAAAGTGGAACAGTTCGAGTACACTTTCTTCTAATTTTTGGATCCCCGTGCAGATGCACGGGTAAGAGGCTGTAGTTGTTGGGTGTGTATGACTGTGACCCAAGACCTATTCCTGCCACTGCATCGATACCAATTATTTTTTTTTTTTTGGACGAATAAAATGCAAAAAGATAGAAGCTCCCGCCGTCTCTGAACTCTCACTAACTTTCTTTTAACGGCGCGTGCATCCACGCTCTAACAGTTTCAAACATGATTTTGGTCGAATTTATCGTCATCCGCCCCATGTCCGCCGCCTTCTACACCTGCGTCTTTGCCCAGCTAGTCTTGCTCCAAGAACTGAAGGCGACGACTTGATCAACAAGAAGCATCCAAAGCAACCAAGTCTTCCGATACTTACCTAGACCTGTTAACAGTGAAGGTAAAACACACTTCCTCACAGCTGCTACCACAACAAGACCAACAAATCGAAACCTTAATCGACCAACAATAGCCCTCAGTCTCATTCAGATCCCTTTTAGGGCATAGGCTCTCTCTTCAAGGCAAACCTTCCCGGAAGAGTGATAGATGGTTTTGACGGTTGTAGCAAAAAAGTCCAGATCTATCCCAAGCAGAAACCCAGAAAGCATCTCCTTCAATTTCACCTTCAGTATTTTTTTTTTTCTTTTTACCTTGCACTTGATTCTGAGATGAAACGTAACAGACAAAGTCAATTAACAGCGAATGGTTGTGCATTGGCCACGTCAGGCCATGGAGGGAAGAATTTTCGATAGAATAGGATAATACTATACACCATTACCATCATCATGAACATTATTGACAACGTGACGACTCGCACTGTTACATCGGACAAAAACACTGTAGTGTGTAGGAAATCTAAATCTAGTACCTCGGAAAAGTCCAGTTCCATTTTCAGCAAATAATTATGGCAAGCTGTCGCCAAACTCAAACATGGTCTCCATAACACTTGAAGCTCGATCGTTGACTCAAAGCTTGTGCATTAATTTGGATCAAACTGTAAGTAGTACTTGATGTTTTTTTCTGGGTATCATGTCAGCATCTTAGTTGCTTTAAAAGGTGTTATCTTGAATGGTTGCAGGAGCTTGATTGATGGATCCAGAAAAGGAGAGCAGCAACCAAGTCCGTGTTGGTATTGCTGACATTCAGAACTTTGATTTGTTGGAGAATAAGGAGGGTGAGAATAATGAGAACAGTAGGACACACAGCTACAAGGAACCGCTTCTGACCAGAAGGATCACCAACACAACATCTCAGATAGCCATCGTTGGTTCCAATGTCTGCCCCATTGAGAGCCTTGACTATGAGTAAGCACTTTAGTTGCTTTTGGATGACAATTCCTTTGTTGTTTGGAACCATTTCATTCATTTGTATTGTGATCTTTGTTCCTCTAATTCATTGAGTTGTCTTGTCTCGATCTAAGCTTGCTCCCAAACCCAAGATTTGGTTTGAATAGTTGCCATATATGTGTGAATTTTGTGATTGGATCTCAGCTATGTTGTCTTCATTTCCTACCTGACAATGAGTAACATTAATTTTGGGCTGACATGTGATCCTTTTGGGCACTTGAGAAATTTGTAGAAGGACATTCTTCTCAGAATGTTGGGTTCTTGCTGAGTTGTTTAAGCACATTGCAGGATTTTTGAAAACGATCTATTTAAGCAGGATTGGAGGTCAGCCAAGAAGAGTCGAATTCTTAAGTATGTGGTGCTAAAGTGGGCATTGGCACTTGTCATTGGGCTTGCAACTGGCCTAGTTGGCTTCTTCAATAATATTGCTGTCGAGAATATTGCTGGATACAAGTTGCTGTTGACCAGCAGTTTCATGGCAAAGGAAGAGTAAGCATTGTTTCAAGTTTTCTACCTAGTTTATCTGTTACGTGTTCATCCTTTTTATGCAATCTTTTGGTTATATCAATATGAATGTGATGTTAGATTGGTTTCTGTGCAGATATTACAAGGCTTTTGCAGTATATGCTTCCATGAATGTAGGTCTAGCAACAGCTGCTGCAGCTCTTTGTGCTTTCATTGCTCCAGCAGCAGCAGGTTCTGGTATTCCGGAGGTCAAAGCTTATCTAAATGGAATAGATGCATATTCCATACTGGCTCCAAGCACCCTTTTTGTGAAGGTATAAATATGTTGATTTGTTGAAACATGTAGACACATTTGCCTGCAGGAAAATCAGATGAAAATTATTGCAACATTTTTCCTTTAATATGATTGCTCTTTTGATGTACTTTTACAGCTGAACTATGCTCTCATAAGTTTGTGTTAGAGATAATCCGAGTTCTCAATATACTTGACTGAAATTTCTTTGATAAAGATGAAGCACAGTTCTTTAAGTTTCTATCTGACATCATTCTGGGTTGTTGCAGATTTTTGGTTCCATTCTTGGTGTTTCTGCCGGATTTGTGGTTGGTAAAGAAGGCCCCATGGTACATACAGGTGCTTGCATAGCCTCTTTGCTTGGGCAGGGAGGTTCTCGCAAGTATCATTTGACCTGGTCGTGGCTAAGATACTTCAAAAATGATCGTGACCGACGAGACTTGATCACATGTGGTGCTGCAGCTGGTGTGGCTGCTGCCTTTCGTGCTCCAGTTGGCGGTGTTCTCTTTGCCCTTGAAGAAGCTGCTTCATGGTACTCTCAGTCTCTCGTAAGAATAAGAAAAAAAAATAGAGAATAAATGAACTAGAAAACAGCTGAAAAACAGAAGAGTGGAGATGCTTAGGATAGGAATCTAACAATGGTGCAAGAAATGGGTTAAACTTTGCAATTGCATTGAGTTGGCCCATACCAACTAGTCAACCCCCCTAAACTTTCATAACTCAATAAGTATAGTTTTACAATGATATCCATGCTTCAATAACGATGCTTTGTTCACATCACTTTTGCATTCTCTCTTCTACAATCTTAAATTTTGCAAGCCTTATAGAAATATAAACTCTGTACTAATTTAGTCTCTTCAAGTTGGTATATATCTTACACAAGTGGTAGAAGTGATGGTTATTCTGAACACATTATGGTACATAAAAATGTGAAGGATTTAAAAAATGAACAGCAGAGATGATTTTTCGTGATTCTGGGTACTATAACTATGCAAAGTATTAGTTTTGGGTGAAACATATCTTCAAGTTTGCGAACATTGTGGTTCTGAATTGTGTGTTCTCCTTACTGACATTTTTCAGGTGGCGGAGTGCACTTCTTTGGAGAACATTTTTCACAACAGCAGTAGTCGCAATAGTACTGAGAGGTTTCATACAGTACTGTGCTACAGGAGACTGTGGCCTATTTGGGCAAGGCGGTCTGATTATGTACGACGTCAGTGCAGCTGATGCAACATATAGCGCTCCGGATATACTAGCGGTATTACTTCTTGGTGTTTTTGGAGGTATTTTTGGAAGCATATACAACTATCTTGTTGACAAGGTCATCCGAACTTACAGCATCATTCATGAGTAAGTTCTCATAGCTCAGTTCTGAGTCTTCTGACATCTGCAACTTTATAACACTACTATATTTGTTGCTGAAATAATAACAATTATTGTTTATTTCCCATTTCTGTTGAACTTCTCTGGTTTTTCTTAATCTGCAGAAAGGGTACAGCTCCAAAAATCTTGCTTGTTATCACCATTGCCCTATTGACGTCATCCGTTTCTTATGGCTTGCCATGGTTTTCAACGTGCATTGCATGCCCCACTGATGCGACTGTCAGTTGTCCTACTGTTGGTAAAGCTGGCAACTATATAAGCTTCAACTGCCCAACAGGCTATTACAATGACATTGCCTCCCTCTTTCTGAACACTAACGATGATGCTATTCGTAATCTATTTAGCACTGATACAACAAAAGAATTCCACATATACTCTCTTTTCATCTTCTTTTCTGCTGTTTTCATCCTTGGAATAATTACATATGGCATTGCTATTCCCTCTGGGCTTTTCATCCCCGTCATACTAGCCGGAGCTTGCTATGGTCGTCTTGTTGGCAGGTTGTTTGAATCAATATCCAGTCTCGACACAGGCCTCTTTGCTCTACTTGGAGCTGCCTCGTTACTTGGTGGCACTATGCGGATGACAGTTTCCCTATGTATCATATTGCTTGAACTGACCAATGACTTGCTGTTGCTTCCACTGGTGATGTTGGTACTGCTTATTTCAAAAACTGTGGCTGATAACTTCAACAAGGGAATTTATGACCAAATAGTTAAGATAAAGGGATTGCCTTATTTGGAGGCTCATGCAGAACCTTACATGAAGGATTTGGTCACAAGTGATGTTGTTTCAGGTCCATTGGTTACCTTTTCCGGTGTTGAGAAGGTAGGCTATATTATGCATGCTCTGAGGACTACAGGGCATAATGGATTCCCAGTGATTGATGAACCACCTTTCTCAGACACTCCAGAGTTGTGTGGTCTTGTTTTAAGGTCCCATTTACTTACTTTGCTCAATGGTAAGGTCTTTTCAAAGGAGAGGATTCTTCATGGAGAAGAGATCTTACGCAGATTTGGTCCATTTGATTTTGCTAAGGCTGGATCAGGAAAGGGACTCAAAGTAGAAGATCTTGATATAGAAGAGGAAGAGATGGAAATGTATGTTGACCTCCATCCTATTACAAATGCATCCCCATACACTGTGGTTGAGACAATGTCACTAGCGAAAGCTGCTATTCTGTTTCGACAACTTGGTCTCAGGCACTTATGTTTGGTACCAAAGAGCCAAGGGGTAAGTTCCTCCTCACTCTTGATATATTGAGTTGATTTCCTTTGTCTCCAAATCCATTCTTACATTGTTTCTAAAGTTCAGTAAGTTTTGATGCTCATCAAACTCTGCAAGCACAGATCTAAGATAGTTTTTGTTTTTGTTTGGACATTGCAGAGATCTCCAATTGTAGGAATTCTGACTCGGCATGACTTCATGCCAGAGCACATTTTGGGACTCTACCCTAACATCAAGCCTCACAACAACTAGATCAAGTTGGGGTTGATTTACTTCAACAAAATTTTGATGGTGCAATAGGTCCATTGATCTGTTTAATGCTATCTTGTTCGTCGGTTGATTATGTCCTGTGTTTGGACTATTGGAACCTATGGAGGTGTAGAAATGGGCGAGGTTTTGTTCGAAGAAAATCGATAGTTATGACCTGGGGAATAATCTGAGGATTACCTAACTCGCTCGTGTCTGTTGTATGTTGATGTTCACGGATGTATAAAGATCACAAGAACTTTGTAACTATTTATTATTTTAAGACTTGCCATGTAGAATAGAATGGATGCGTAGCCATATACACTATCGTGTATGCCTTCCTTCTTGTATAGGCAATGTTTTGTACACTTGAAAAGAACAGAATAAGATATATGATCTCTTTCATTGGATATGTAACTGATGCTATTGCCTCAAAAGTTCTCCATTGCACTTTAAGCCTTCCATTATCGGAGGGGCAATTGTGCAAGCATACAGTTATTTCCTATCCTAAATTCCTGATACACCACTCTTACACCTGTTCTCTTTTCTACCGGCAGCTGGTAAACACAAAGGAGCAATATGGACATCTGTGAAGGCACGCACTGCTCCTGAAACCTCTCGGAAATAAAAATCTCATTAGCTGCAGAAGCCTTATACGATATCCAGCAACAATCTATCGAAACTTCTGAGTTCTGACACTCATAACGGAGGAAAAACTTGATAAAGACAGCAAATTAGCGAACTTCAATGACGAATATCCTTTTCCTTAGAAGCTTATCCCACAATTGCTTCCCGGTTAGACCAGATAAAACAATGCTAAAAAGTGAATCTGTTAAAAGGAAAAAAAAAAACAAAGGTTTACTTGCGGAAAAGCAGAATGAGCTGCTGGACATGCCAAAAACTTGCAATTATCAGGTTTGAGAGCACACAATGCGGACATTCCACTATTCGCTTCATTATAGTCTCACCAAAAATGTCACTTTTATAGCAGCACAAAAGCATTGTGTATTCCATTCGTTGACTTGGGGAGAGGAAATTGCATAATGCAAAGAAGAAATGACGTGGATAATACTGTAACAAGTGTCCTGTCTTTCATTTTCGTTTCAACTTCTTTCTCGGAGAGGCTTCACCAGTTCTAACTTGGGAACTGGAAGAGGCAAATGTTCTGAATTTCTGAATAATTTTCCTCTCACTGATACGAAGCATCAACGAATGGTGCAACTTTTTCTCTTTTATACTACAAAACCTTTTCAGTGCTTCAATGTCATCTTCAATTGAATTTTTACCATACAAACTCTCCCGCATATCTGCAAGGGACAAGAGAGCATTACAAATAGTATTTGTCAGCAACACGGCTTCACTGAACTCAGCAGTTATGTCGGACAATTTTTCACTTTTATCTGATAAAATGCCGTCCATGTGCCCATTGGAATTTCCTGCAGTTGCTAGAGCCAGATCAATCTTATCATATGCATCCTGTTGTAACAACATAATGTACAACAGAAGCAGCAGCTCATTTGGAGGTTCCCCATTAAACAAAATCTCAAAATATTCTGAGTTGTGGCTGGCGCATCCGGAGTATCCTAATCTTCTCCACAAAGATAGCCTCGCTCTACGATGCTGGCCAGAAAACAAAGATGCACCCCACTGAAGTACAAGTTCCAAGTCAATATTGACAATGTCAAATGGATTATCTGGCTCTGTAAATCCGTATCTATGAAGAAGTGCAGCATTGCCCAATAAACCGTATGTATTGAAGACCTGATAACATAAGACAATGGTAAATAAAAGTAGTTTCAGAGAAAGAGCATTTCATATAAAGCTTCATCTGTGAGTTGTGTCTAGACTATGGATTTCACACATGTCATTAGTTCCAGATAGTTTAATGTTTATACTACTGCACTACACCGTACAGTGTAAAACGAAAATCTAGGTGGCAAATAGTATATATATGCATTTCTCATATAGCATGAAAATTGAAATTTTATTTTGCATTCTGCTCAAGAGAGAGGCATGCAATGTTCCTTCATATAGATAGGCATTCAAAAGTGCTAATGACTAACCTCAGCTCCGGCTTTGACATCTTTAACCATAACCATCTCCAAATCATCATCGTCACCGTCATCATCACTAGCACCAGAAGCTACATCATCAGTAGTACTAGCACCAGTAGTATGACCAACACTGGAAGTTGTGCTAGTAGTAGATTCGTTGCCGTCTTCGCTACCACTCTCGGCCTCCTCGGATTCACTGTCTTCACTAGACGCAGAGGTGTTCAAGTGCACATCCTCAGCTCCTGTTTTGTGATTAAATCTGAACCAACCAACTAATCAATGAATTAACAGCAATAACTAAACATCATCATTCATCATATCTGAAATTAAGCAAACTACAGCTTACATGTCAGCCAAAGGAACCATCCCGACTCCGTGGTGGTGATCATCTACCTGGAAAGACCTGGAAGCAATGAGCGTTCTTGCCGCCAAGTAGTCCTCAAACCCGAAAAACCTCTCAAATCGAGTCCCAATGTGATCACGCAAAGGCTCAATGCTCTCTTTCCAGTCCTCCAGCATCACTGTCCTGTCTTCCTTTACCGTCTGCTGCAGCTCCGTCCCTCTCAGCAGCTCCTCCGCCTCCTCCGCCGTCCACACCAACGGAATCGCCTCTCGCTCCGGCAACACCGCCAGGTACGGCGCCCACGGCGACTGCTCGCCGAGGCTCCGCTCGTGCATGATCGCCACCGCGAGGCCCAGGCTTCCGTCGAGGCCTGCGGCGTCGATCATGTCACGTGCGGAGGTGGTGACGACGGTGAGGCACGCGGCCTTGGGGATTCTGGCCACGGCGTCGCCGACGTGGAGTTCAGCGAGGGCTGTGATGGAGAGGCCTTGGGCGGCGGATACGGTTAACTCCAAGGCGTCGCTGCACTCGATCCCTTCCTGCTTCATCCACCGCTTGAACGCCCTCACCCGCCGCGCCGCCATTTCCATCTCTCCTTCCCTCCCAAGTTTCAAAATCAAGTAAACCTAGAGAGCTGGGGTCAGAAAGGTAATTTCGTACATCGGAGCCGTGTGTCACGTGAGAGACACGTGCCGGGAAAAAGAAAACGGTGCGTTTTGAACTGAACCCTCTTCTTCTTAAGCAGTAAAGACCATCCTGAACTGAACCATCTTCTTCTCGAGTGACTTTGGGTTTTGAATGCTTGTTTCTCCTCTTCGATTCTATCTCAGCTTCTGGGTTCAATTCAGGTTTTGATTTTGCTTTTTCAATTCTTAACCTTTCAAAGTATGCAGCTTGGAACCAAACCCCTTCATTTTTTCTGGGTTGTTTATTTCAGGGTGCCAAATGGGAGTTGAGGATTCTTCTCTCGGAACCATGTCGTCGGAGGATAAAGTTGATGCCTTGCTGGAGGTACCCTTTTTCAGACTTCAAATTGGTGTTTTGAACCATTCAATTGTTTTTATTGACTTGAAGAATTTACTTTTTCTTTTTTGGTAATGTGGCAGGCCGCAAGATATGATGATATGGAAGATATTACGTCCTTAGTATCCCAAGGTGTTTCTCTTGATTCCAAGGATTCCCAGGGCCGAACAGGTTATATAATCTCATTTTGCTCAACTACTTTATTTCATGTGACTTTGGATTCAACTGGGATGATCTTATGAACAACGTTTCGAATAATCAATGTTGAATTTGTTATACTTCGAACAAATTTAGCTCAAGCTGTTTCAAACACTTTGGAATCATGATTATGTGTATAAACAGATGTTAGTGTATGTGGCTCCTTGATGTCTGTTGCTACTTTGTACAAGGTATTCTTATATATGACTGTTAGTTTTCTTCCTATGGTCTTCCATTGTGTTTACATTAAGCGGCTTCTTTGTCCATTATAATATGTGTGCATAGAAACAACATAACATGTAGTTATTTCTGCATGCGCAAATACATACGTCTTGACATGTGAGTCTTTTTTATGTGTTAAGAGTCTAAAGATTCAGATGGTAATATGTATTTCTTGTTCATTGTCCTTCAAAAGAGTATTTGATGATGAATAATATACCTTTTTGTTGACATTATACAAAGTTATCTGTTTGACTGTGTTTGACCCAGTTACATTGACATTTGATTGCAGCACTACACATGGCTTGTGCTAATGGTCATCTCGATGTTGTGGAGTATCTTATCAGTAGAGGAGTGGTAAGGTGTATGCCTTACATTTTGTTCTTCTAATTTGACAGTTTCTGATTGATTGAACTGATGATATTAGTTTATTGAATGGTTAACTATTTATGTGGTGTTTATGTTTGTTGGATGACATGTAATCAATTTAGTAACACACTATGAAGAACATTTTTGCTTTCATATGTTAGGATGTCAATTGATTACTTTATTGACTTGGGCAACAAACTATGACAACCCTTGATGGATATATTTCTTTCATACTAAAGCTGAACACTGAGGATTCATCACTAAGAATTCATTTTAAAATATAAACTCATATTGCTTATGCTTGAAGAATGCTAATCAGAAAATTTAGTGTGTCTTTCATATATGTTTGAGACTTTGTTATCATAACCGATCTTTTTTATCGATGAACAATAAAGAAGAAATGTTCATCGATATCGATGAGACGTTGATATCAATGAACATTTCTCCTTTGGTCAACAAATAAGCAGTTAGGATAGTAAAAGAAAAAAAACTAGTCTGTTAAAAGTTATAATTGTCCTGTTTTGTTTGTATCTTGAAAATTAAAATTTAGATAGGTTTATCTGTATTCTTTTGAATTCTTTCAAATGATGAAAGGTTTCTAACTCTTAGTTCTGAGTTATTATTATTGCTACCTTATCATAATTTTGTGGGACTTTGTGTAAGGATCTGAATGCTACAAATGTGGAGATGAATACACCCCTACATTGGGCCTGCCTGAATGGACATATTGAGGTAATATTTGTTTGCTGGAAACAGCATACTTAATTTAGTTCTTTATCGAAGGTCTTTGCTGTTGCAGGTGGTTAAGAAATTGATCTTGGCAGGAGCTACTGTAGGTGTCCTGAACAGGTAAGCATTGTTACCTGTTAACTAAAGCCCGTCTTTTTTGAAATAAAGATTTGTGTACCTTTTCTTATTATAAACTGTGGTGGTTATCTCCAGCTATGAGAAGAGTCCAATTGATGAAGCTGTGAGTGGGCAAAAAATGGATGTTATTGATGCCATTAATGAATCAGTGGCCCAACTAGAGCTTACTGGCATCAGAGTGTCCTAATGCATTGCAGCTCTAATGAAATGTTGATTAAGAGACCGTCCCATATGTGTCATCCTTTTTTCCCCTTATTGCAAGCTTGTAATGTGAAACTTTTGGTTATAAAATTATAAGATTGCTATTTCTAATTATTTGCTGAAACGATGATGTTAGTCAGTTTATTGATAAAGCTTTTGGAATGAGTACTGCTTCAGTGATGTGGAAGAAACACCATGTTGTTTTCCTTAAGGAAAGTGATGTAGAAGGGCTCCATGGCTATAATATTAAGCAAAGTAATTTTCTTGTTTGTGTAATCCAGTGTAGGTGAACACACAACATAACCTGGGACTTACCGAGGCATCTGCACTCTAAGGCTGCGTTTGGGTTTGCGTTTTCGGAGGAAAAGTAGCTATAAGAGTACCCTCTCTTTGGCTTATGGTTGGTAGTTTTAACATGGTTCTGGAGACATCGCAGAAATTTAGGGCTAGCCGGCTACCCCTTGACTTTGGGGCACAGCTGCAGTTGAAGCTGTGGTGCGTTGCTCGCTCATCAATGTAGGCTATATGGGTAGCCGATTTTCTTAGCCAGATATACATGAACCGGGCGTTTGCACCGTAGATAGACTTCTGCGGAACTGGTTAATTCACTGAATTTCTTAGGGAGAAGGAAAACTGAGAATTTCTTTTTTCTTTTATATAGCAAGTGTTGGTTGAACATAATGTAGCAAGGTAATAAACAAGGATGGCATTAGACTCGACTCACTCGAGCACCAAAAAATCGGGGGCACCAAAGTTTTTTTTATATATAAGTAGGTATATATAATTTTCATTAAAACCCTAATTTTATTCTTCTTTCTAGATTTGTGGCGTACAGTCTACTCGGCTGATATTATAAAACTTCCTAGATTCATATTCAAGAGAGCGCATTTACTGTTTTTATATGTATTTTGTAATTTGCGGAACTATTTTCTACCTCAGGTTTTCACATCTCAAGTCCGACCTTGGACATTGACAAGAACATGTTGTAACAGTTGTAAATCTAAGTACGAGTCGTATGACGTACATGTATGTACGTAGCTTATCATTAATACAGTTGGTCCGTTAGAGTCCCTGGTAACCGAACTTGGACAACCATAATTAGCTATCCAAGTCCAATAATCGAAATATGTAAGAGTAACTACCTTATTTAGAAAAGTTATAAAATACTCAAACTTTAATTTTTTTTAGTTTTAGTCATTTCAATCATAACGTGCATACTAATGTGCTATAAAACGTTTACTAGATTAATTATAGGTAAATGTATATCTTTATAAGCCAACTGTATGGATGAAATATAATTTGTAAAGTTTGACCATATCTTTAAATTCACCATTTGTAGATTACATCAAGATATCTTTATTTAATGGGACAATGCCCACTAGCCCTAATTTTAAGAATTTTATTCCCACTAACAAAATCAGATTTTAAAATTCCCAAGAGCCAACTTAAACAGTAAAACGACAATTATATTCTTAATGAATTAAATAAACTACAATAGACCATTATAAGAGTATTATAAAATAAAGTTTCTCTGACCGGATTCTCACGACCAATGACATTGATTGGGCTCCGGGGGCCGTTGACCGGACTCCGACGACTGTTGACCGGGCTCCAACGACTGTTGACCGGACTCCGACGAAAGCTAGGGGATCTATTGGGGGCAGTAGGGGGGGTCTGTCCGGGGGTATATTAGGGGGCAGTATGGGGGTCTTTTGGAGGCAATATGCATGGGGTATGTCCGGGGGTCTACTGGGGGCAGTAGCGGGCAGTAGGGGAGTCTACTGGCGGCAACAGGGGGTTCGTCGGGGGGTCAATTGGGGTCAGTAGGACCTCTTACTGCCCCAGTAGGACCGTTGAACTTAACTGTGTGCTTCAGTCACTTATAACAGGTCCCTATTGAGGTTAGTAAGACCTCCTACTAGGGGCAGTATAACCCTTGAACTTGTGCTTCAGTCACTTATAACAGGTCTCTACTAGGGGCAGTATGACCACCTATTTGGGTCAGTAGGACCACCTATTGGGGTCAGTAGGACCCTTAAACTTAATTGTGTGCTTCAGTCACTTATAACAAGTCTATATTGAGGGCAGTATGACCACCTATTGGGGTCAATAGGATATCCTATTTGGGTCAGTAGGATCTCATATTGGGGGCAATATACATGAAAGATGATATATAAGGGGAATATTTGGTTTCTCAAAGACCTATTGGGGCCAGTATGACCCTGAATCCAAATCCAAATTCAATAATTAGCAATCAAATCAAGGGAATGAACCGTTAATCCATAATCACAGATTCATAATTCATTCATCCAAACAAAACACCACTTGAATTACTCAACTCGAAAATCCACCTAATATGAAACTCATAACAAACCAAATCACCATAACAAAACAACAATTTCACAACAAAAATATAAGCGTAATGAAAACCTACAGATCCCTAATCAAAATCTCACAATAAAACTAAAACAAAACAATTTTAGGTATCTTCTTCAGCATATTATCTCTCAGCACCAATTCCTGCACACAATTCCATCACTCAATTTCAAATTCATCTCACACACACAAAAAAAGTTGTATACAAAATTTGATTGAGTACCAAGCTCGAGGCCTGAAAACGCGATCCAGGCAGAGATTGGCTCGACGGCGGCGTCTTTGAAGAGGTTCTGGCTAAAGGAGAGCTTGGTGAGGTTGGAGAGGGTGGGTTTAGCTCGGTGGGACTTGGCGGTAATTCGACCGAGTTGAGGTCATGGAGTTGGCAGCTGATGAGATCGAGGAACGGTGGAGGATGAGTCGCCGTCGTCCTTGGTCGTCGGATCGTTGTGATTCGGTGGTAGTGGTTTAGCGAGCTTGGACCAATTCTAGATCAAGATGGAGAAGCCGACCTAGGACATGGTGGACGACGACTACGACGGCCTGGGTACCTCGACGACGGCGAGGAAGACGACTGGACATCTGCCGGGATTCGGAAGCAGCTCCCGAAGAGAGAGAGAGAGAGAGAGAGAGAGAGAGAGAGAGAGAGAGAGAGAGAGAGAGAGAGAGAGAGAGAGAGAGAGAGAGAGAGTAGAGAGAGAGAGAGTAGAGAAGTAGAGTAGAGTAGTACGAGTAGTAGTAGTAAGTAAGTAAGTAGTAGTAGTAGTAGTAGTAGTAGTACGTAGTAGTAGTAGAGTAGTAGTAGTAAGTAAGTAAGTAGTAGTAGTAGTAGTAGTGAGAGTACGTAGTAGAGAGAGAGTAGAGAGAGAGAGAGAGAGAGAGGAAGAAGGAAGGAAGGAGGAAAAAGGAAAAAAAGGTAAGGTAGTATAGGGAAACGGGTTAACGTTTACGGTCGAAAGAAAAATTAAGTAAAGAATAAAAATTATGTCAGTTGGGAAAAAATTTGGCTAAACTATAGGGTTGATGAGAATTCTCAAATCTGACTTTGTTAGTGGGAAAAAATTCCCTGAAATTAAGGCTGATGAGGATTTTCCCTTATTTAATATCGTTGACGAGTGCGCTATAAATAGTAAACAAATAAGCAAGAATTATTAATCAAGATTCGTATAAGAATAGTAACCTGATGCCATGCATGCAAACTTAAACAAATTCTGATTTCCACACGGTTTAGGTATTTCTTTTTAGGAAGATATAGAATTGATATTAAGCTTAAGCCAGAAAAAGCTAGAAAAAGCCATTATATCTTCTTTTGCTACACAATGAGTAAATAGACTAGACTTAATCATTACACATTTCATATGTGGGATGTTTGAACTCATAATTTCAATGTTGTTGGTTAAGTATACATCATTACATCTTAACAAAGAAAATTACATTGGATAATTTGGAACCAAAGACCGAATTAATAGGTGAAAATGCAGTTTTTACTAGAAGAGAGTTGTAAAAGAAACTAGTGTCCAATCTGACTCGTGTCCAGAGAAATAGTAAGTGGGCCCCACAAGAAGCACACAAAGAAAACGGTCTGATAAACATATCACAGCCGTCAGTCACAGTTACTAGTTGATCGACAGACACAAGTACACGCAACCCTGTTTAAATACGAATTTGACAAACAACAAGAGAAGAGAAGCCGAATTAGGGTCCATCATATTCATCCCCCACAACAAACCAAACACAGCAATGAAGCTTCTGTCTGGTCGGAATTAAGGTAAAATGGAGAATCCCCCTCACCACTTATGATTTCTAGGGTTTAATTAACTGTCATCCATTTTTGTTGGGAGGTCTCAAAGATTTGAGCTTTATTCTTTTTTTGTTGCTGAGCTTTTGTGGGTTTGTGCTAATCTAATCTAACAAGGCTTTTTCCCAATTGAGATCTTATTTGGATTGTAAGAAACTCCACCATTGCCAAAGCTTGATTCTTTCTATTCGTTTTGTGTTGTATTCTGAGACTTGGATTAATTACAAGGCGCATTTGGGGTATGGGACTCAGATGTATGGTTCATGGTTTTACTTGGTCTCACTTGACTGGATTGAGGGTAAAAGATTGGATTTTTACTTTGCTTTCGAGAATGTGTTAATTGGGTTATGATTTGTACTATTTGTTCTTTGAAGCTGGGTCTTTGTCTTCCCTTTTCTTAAATTTTTCAAGTGAATTGGAATATCGTCTTTTGTGTTTGTGAAGAAAAATTGTTTCTTTGCATTTACTTTATTGTTTATAGAATTATTCTTTTTTGTGATAAATGGGTTATCCTGCTGAAAAGAAAAAAAAATTAATAATATGAAACGACAGAGAGGGATTTTGAAATGCTATGCATAATGTTTCTTCGTCTTCTGAAGGAGACTTTGATGGTAATAAATATTTCCTTATATTAGTTATGTTAAGCTATTTAGAGTTTCGAGTTTACATGTGCTTGCTGATGAATTTTTGGAAAGGTCTATGGCGATAGTTGTTTTGAGCTTTAGTTACGATTCTTCCATTTCGACTGTTGAGTTTTCATATCTTTGCTGTCTGATTGTCTTTGGATAGTTTTATTGTCATAGTTTTTCTGAACATCTGTTTGGAGTGCCGACTTAACACGTTTTCGCTGCCTGGGCTCACTGAATGTCTTTGGAATGTTTGATGGTTAGATGTTTTTGCTGTCTGGGTTCTGTAATGTTTGCATTTTTAATACTTTGGGTATATATGAGAATGTTTTCGCCTCAAGAAAGTTTCATCACCTGTTTATGCAGATTTCAGTCAGCTAATCATAAGAGGGGTAGGAGAAGCTTCTATTTTGTCCGCTATTGTGTTGCATACTGGTTGGGTTTATAAGACTATAAGATCTTAAGCATGAGTGGTGCACCAAAGAGATCTCATGAAGAGAGTGGCCATTCTTCCTCTTCAAAGTACCCTCACGAAGATTCAGGAGCATGCCCCAAGCTGCCGCCATCAGTTTCAAATGAGTATCATCAACCCTATGAGATGGGTCAAGATTCTCGACTAGCGAAGATTCCTCGTACAGAATCCCGTGATGCGGACAGAAGATCTCCCCTGCTTCCAGTATATCGAAGGCCATATGCTGCAATTGATTTGCCTGCAGATCCTCCTATTCCTTCTGAAAACAAGTTGGAGTCCAGAGATTCCAAGGAGACTCGAGATCTTCGGTTTGAGAACCGAGACAAAAAGACTGAGACGAGGGAACCATACAGTGAGGTAAGAAGGGATACTCCGAATGCGAAGGTTGAAAAGGATGTAAGACATGACAGTAGAGGGGATGATAATAAGGAGGTGAAATCTGAAAGGGAGAATTATAATGATGGTAAGGCTGACCTTAAAGCGGAAGGCTATGGTGTGGCAAGCAGTCACTTAAATTATAAAGAATCAAAAGAGTACCATAGAGGAAAAATATATTCCGATCCACCTGCAGGAAGTACAGATACCTGGCATCGCAATACTTCACAGAGCCATGTTGAGGTTGGAAAGGAAGCCCCCACTACTGAGGAGCGAGATCATGTAGAGGCACATGAGGCTGTTGGGGAGAACAGATATGATTCTAAAGGTGAGGATAAGTTCAAAGACAAGGATAGAAAAAGGAAAGACCTAAAGCACCGGGATTGGGGAGAAAGGGATAAGGAAAGAAGTGACCGTAGGAGCAATGTGCTTGTAGCTAACAGCAGTAGTGATTTCAAAGACTCAGCTAAGGAAGAAAGAGATTCAGAGAGGTGGGAGCCAGAGCGGAGGGATACTGCAAAAGCTAAGGAAATACTAAAAGAGAGGGAAAGGGATCATACCAAGAGAGATGCATGGAGTGGAGTAGAGAAAGATGGTTCAAATACGGAGAAGGAAGTGGGGGATGGGTCTATCAGAATGACAGAGCATGAAACACTTCCACCAGAGCAGAAGAAACAGAAAGATTTTGAAAGCTGGAGAACTGCTGATAGGGAATCAAGAGATAGGAGGAAAGAAAGAGATGTTGATGCTGAGGGAGATAGACCAGAAAAGCGCATGAGGACTTATGACAAAGAATTAGATGATGGATGTGCAGATGGTGAGGCAGCCACAGACAAAGAAAGGGAAGTTTATAGTTATGCGGTTCAGCAGCGTAAAAGGATGCAACGGTCAAGGGCTGCCCCGGCAAATCGGGAGCTGCGTTTTAGATCACATACACAAGACAATGAAGGGTGTGTTTACTATTTCTCTTTTCTGTTTTTGAATCTTTTATTGCAACAGTTTTTGCATAATTCTCAGTTTCACATTCTGAGAAGCATCGTTCTAGTTTAATCAGCTTTCTTACATAGATTTTTTCTTTGTACAAGATAAAATGCTTATTTTTCATAGAAACTTTTAGCGTAGATACAGATTAACAAATTTTTGGCAGTAATATATTTGGAGTAATGTTGATGACAATTTTCTACTTGACTGAAATTGTTTTTTTTTTTAAAGTTTAGTTGCAAAATGTAGATAAAAGCTATAGACTTTTTTGCTGCTGCAAACAGTTTCCTTGTTATCATGAGTCTTATGTAAATTTTCTGTAGTCTGACATGATAGTTTAAGTTTTCTGAGCTTTTAATAAAATGAATACTTTTCTGTAAAGGTATACTCATTGTTGAAGTTAAATAATAAAATTGGCTATTTTAACTTTTACTTTTTCAATAAAATTCATTTGTCACTCTGTTTGATGTTCAAATCAATTGATAATGATCCATGCCATGATGTACATGAAACTAGTTCCTTTGGTCTATAAGACAATTAATTATCTGTGTTTTCTATCTTGCAGATCCCAAGGTGCGCTGTTACATTCTATTTTCTTGCAAGATGATATTGTCTCTTTGTGAAGTACTGTAGAATTCAACAGAAATTACTCTTGTTTTTTTTTTCTTCACTCTACTCTGACGCATATATGCATACTTACTACAAATACAGAGTAGGTAGCCTACTGTTAGTTCTTCCTCTCAATTGCATAAAAGTGGGAAGCTAAAGTACAGAAATCTTATTTCTACACTGTCCTCTTACCTCTTTTTATACATATATATATTTTCCCCAGACTATTCCTGGAAGCAAATGTGCTATCACTGATTCTTGAATGTGCATTTCATGGAAAGCCATCCTTTGGAGGGGAAAAAAGGGATTTGTCAAAGTTTATAGGTGGAATATGGTTTGTGCGGTAGTGGATTAGAGCATAACCTGGGCATCAGGCATCTTTTTTTTTTTGGGAGACACCTTTCTTCACTGAATTCTGAAAGTAAAAAGCATTCAAAGCAAATTTCTGGTAGGTTTGTGATAGATCAGACAAATCACAAAATACCCATAAATAAGCATTCCATGTTTTGCAAAAACTGGTTATTGATTAGCCATCTGTTGGGTTAGAGAGGGAATGCATCAATAGGAAGGGGAAATCCCCTATTTCTATCTATTGATGAGGCACCCGTCTGGGGAAAATACTCAGAATCATGTTGTCATGTTGTGCAAATTGGCCGTATGTTTTACATCAGTATTAGTTTACATGGTTTGCTCCTTGCATATGCCATATGCTAACACTGCTATTTTCAGGTAAATCTGAAATATCTTCTGTCGTTTATAAAGTTGGTGAATGCATGCAAGAATTGATAAAGTTATGGAAAGAACATGAAGCATCTCATGGTGAAAAAAATGGTGAAACCTCTGTTACTGGTCCAACACTCGAAATTCGGATACCTTCTGAGCATGTTACAGCAACAAATCGCCAAGTAAGATCTCAGTTTGTTTGTATAGAATTGACTTGCAATGCAATTACTCATGCATTTTGGCTCTGTTTATTTACTCTGCTGTTCCTGTCCTCTCGTGTCTAAATCTTTTGACATATTTCTGGTTTGTGATTTTTGTCAATGAGCAAATTCCTTTGCTTCATACAAATGTAAACACATGTCTAGATATTTGAAATAGTAGCAATACTTGTTTCACCACTATATCATATTAGATGAGAATCAAAAGCTGTCATGTGCTTTTCTTGGTCGTGCAAGCGTGTGTGTGTGTGTGTGTTTGTCTGTGGGTAATAATAGTTCTTGTTTCAAATCATACCTACCAAATAATTTCGCATATGAATGTCACATGTTGACAAAAACCAATGTCATGCGAAGAAGCTTGAGCTAGGAACAGATCAATTGGGACTTTTGTTTCCTTTATTGATTTTTTGTGTGTGTGTGTGTTGCCTTTGGGCCTTCCACATCTC
>NC_020491.1:22445258-22456493 GCF_000184155.1 Fragaria vesca subsp. vesca
GGTTATATGCAAGCTCATTATGTTGTTTTTGTTATATTTCTTTACCTTTGCAATGATTTGTATGCAGGTTAGAGGCGGTCAGCTGTGGGGAACAGATATATACACAGATGATTCAGATCTTGTTGCTGGTATGTGGTCTTTATGGTTGGAAAGTTAGTCTTGGTTTATATGTCATAATTTGATCATACATGTGTATCCATGTTAATATTACAATGCTGCTTTCCAGTTCTTATGCATACAGGGTATTGCCGACCTACAGCGTCTCCTCCACCTTCTGCTATCCAGGAGTTGCGTGCTACAGTTCGCATACTACCTCCACAAGACTGTGAGTCTGTTTTTGGCTGGTCTTTTTGCATGCCAGAGCCATATTGTATCAATGTTTTGATATTAATTTAGATCCAAGTCATCCAATTATGCCACTCTTACTTTGAATACTGCATTGTAACGTTGGGTTGCATACTTCTATTCGTTTGCATAATTCCTTTTGTGCTAGTTGCAACAGTAGTTAGAATGGGATGGGATTATTAGATCACTGGATTGAGCTTATCATATTGCACGGTTTTTGGGAGCAATTGAGGATTGGCTTGAGATTTTTATAATTTAATTATTTTTTCCTTTTTATTATTAATAGTAAAAACTGCAAGAAATAAAAGAAGAAAAAAAGAAAAAAAAAGCTACGTTTGAATCTGATTCTGACATTTTTATTAGGTTACATTTCAACCTTGAGAAATAATGTTCGATCTCGTGCTTGGGGAGCTGCTATTGGTTGCAGCTATTGTGTTGAGCGCTGTTGCATTGTGAAGGTAATAAGAACTTGAAAGTCAATTAATCATCCTTTTCTGATATATATGAGCGTAAAGTTTTTCTTGTTTGAAGAAAGAAGTGTATCATAGTGCTTCATATAATTTTGATGATACTAAGTACACAATTATGGGCTTGATTTACTAATGCATTACTATGAACCGGAAATGTAGTGCATTGTAATGACACTATTCTTACACTGATGTTTCTTCCTAAATTTTTTTGTTTTCAGAAAGCGGGAGGAAGTATTGATCTTGAACCCTGTCTTACACATACTTCTACAGTGGAGCCTACTCTTGCTCCAGTTGTTGTTGAGCGTACGATGACTACAAGGGCTGCAGCTTCGGTACTGTCTGACTTCCTCTGTTTGCTGTTGCTTTTTTATTATACTTTGGTTCATATTTCCGGTCCTTTTTTCATACTGCATCTACTAAGTTAGTCCTTGAGACATAATGTAAGAAAATGATTTTGATATACACCTTTAGTCGGAGCTTCTTCCTCATGAATTTATGTCCCATTTCACTTGCTATTATCCACAGCATCAGTTAAGTTTGCATCTCTGAAACATATAACTTATAGTGGTTCGAAGATTTTCATCTTTGAAACACATACCTTTTTGGTTTTGTGGTGTCAGTGTAATTTCTTTTCTCATGAGGGATCAAAATGGAGGTACTTGTAAGCTTTGGAGGATGAAGAGAATATAGCATTTTCTGCTATGGAGATCTAATTGTGCCTCCCTTTTTCTTCTCTGCTTTTTGTTTGATTATAATAAGGTGGCACATTTGAATTGGTAATAGAAAGATAATATATTGAACAACTAATAGATATTACTCCAGAAGTCTGACCTAATGGATAGTTACTTCCAAAAGTGTGATGTATGAGTTTTGCATTATCGATGCACGCTAGAAATAAAGGTATAGTACCAAGGAAGTAAAAATGGACCTCATGAGACGGTGGTAGCACTGTGTTGGCTGTAAAATGGGTTCTTGGATAACCAATTACGGGTTAGCAGGAATGGTCAGGCACATGGTTTGCTCCAATGAGGTCTTTTGTTCGAACACCCTCAGGGCACATGCTTAGTGATGTGGTAGTGATTCCTGCCTCGTAAATGGTTTGGCAGACCCCAGTTTTGGGCCAGGTTGGCAGAGTTAGTTCGGGGGATTCTGGGTTAAAGGATTGTGAGAGAGTCGGATATTCAGCTCTTTGGCTTTGGTTGCTTAGGCTTTCAAAGATTATAGCTTCTCTTGTATCACGATGGACTGGATGATAGGAGTTTTTGTTTCTCTTTTGGTAATTTTTGTGGGTTTTCTGGTTTGGGCTTTTTCTGTATAATATATTGCTGTGTCTCTTTTGTGTGGAGATGTGGTCCAGTGTTTGTATTCTTTTGGTCAATAAAATATGTTTCCCTTCCCAAGAGAAATATAAAATAAAAGGACAACCTTGCCTCTTAACTTGCTTGACTGTATACAACGATGTTCATCCGTGTCCTGGATAAGACCTTAGTTCCATAGAAGAGAAATATTTTTCAACTAATATCCATAATCACCAGATGATTGTATATCAGGATGCCAATCTTGAATGCTTTCAAGAATCTTTTGGAGTAAATAGTAAAATTTCTGTCGCCTTAAGGAATTGTAATCGCACAAGTATGTTTAGGAAACCTCACTTTGTACCCATTTGGATTATATATGTGATAATAACAAATTTTGCCTAAAGGTCAAACATCATATGAATTTTGCTTTTCTGCTTGTGTTCTGGAAATGACACAATGGTATAGTTTCATAGGTAGCGGTTATGCATTTAATCTTTAGAACACCATATACTTGTGGGCCTTCAACCTATCATATTTTTTAACTTACAAAATGACTTCATTTTTCAGAATGCATTGCGACAGCAAAGATTTGTTCGAGAAGTTACAATACAGTACAACCTCTGCAATGAACCTTGGTAAACTAGAACTCTTATGTTTGGACCCTTAAGTTTAGTTGATGTTTTGAGTTGTGAACACTTTCCAGATTTCTTTCATAGAACTTATGTTTGTTGCCTTGGTGTGGAATGCATTCAGAATTACTCATTTGCTTGGACATTTGAATTTGATTTATGTATTAGCATGTGATCAATAAAGTTTCTTTTTCTAATTTTTATTTTCATTTATTCTCTTAGAACAGATTATTTAAACTGTGTATTTAAGTATTTGCAGTGGTATCTTGGTATATTCTGTCATTATCATTGCTGTTTTTCTGTATTTATGATCATATGCCAATTCCTGCATATATGTGGTTAGATTGGTGTGATTACTAATAAGATGCAGCTTATTAAGTTGGCCTGTGTAATATTCTGTCATTGGAAACTTCCCAACAGTCAAGTACCTTATAGATACAATGTTTCTGCTGTGTTGTGTTTCCTTATGTTCAGAGTTACTCCTTTCCATTAATAATTGTTGCACTTGCTTATGATCGTGCTTGCAAATATTCTCAGGATCAAGTATAGCATAAGTATTGTTGCTGACAAGGGTTTGAAGAAGACCCTATATACTTCTGCACGTTTAAAGAAGGGAGAAGTTCTCTATTTAGAAACGCATTCATGCAGGTATAAATGCTGATTTGGTCCTGATCTCTTTCATCATACATATGTATGAGTATTACATCTTTTATCTTGATCATGCTACATATCATACAAGATCCTGTACTTTGTAAAAGAGGGAATTTCAAGTTTCCTCGTTCCATTTCTTTCTTAACTAGAGAGCATCTCAGCAAGCTATTCAACTTCCTCTCATACTTTAATTTCAAGAGCGAACTTTACCGCTTCATAAAGCTGCAGCCTAACTCACCATTCAATACCAATTATTCGTTAGTCTTTTATATGTTCCAACCCAATCCCAGTGCACTGAAACTTTTGTTCGTAAAAGAGAAAAGGAGTGTGAAGAGTGAGACTATTGTCAATAATATTGATTGAATAGGGCCTTACACTAGATCGTCTAGAATGACAGCACCTGGTTGGTTATTTACACATAGTTGTCATTTTCTCATCTGCTGAGTTGTTGTCTGAAGGTATGAGCTCTGTTTTAATGGGGAGAAGATCATCAAAGCCAGTCAATTATCTCAGGTGCATGAAGGTGAGAATGAGAAGAATCAGAATCACACTTCAAATTCCACAAATGGTGAACGAAATGATTCTGAGAACACGGTAGTAGATGTATTTCGATGGTCTCGATGTAAAAAACCGCTTCCCCAGAAGGTCAAGCGGTCACTTGGGATCCCTCTTCCCCTTGAACATGTGGAGGTACTTCATATTGCTCTGTTTTGTTAGTTTTAAGCTTGTGCACTGCGTTCATCCAAAACAAAATTTCTCCATTTTGAAATTTGATAGAATAACGGGTTGCTACCTTAAGAACTTTAAGAAATATTTGAAGATGTTGAATTTAGTGTAAATCGCATTTCTAAACCATAGCCATCTTTTATCACTGTGTGACATGCATGCAGAAAATGTATTTAATGGCCGTGCACATAGTTTAAATAGAGACTCATTGTTAAAAATTCTGGAATTTCTTTTTCTTAGGTGTTGGAGGAAAATCTTGACTGGGAGGATGTGCAATGGTCACAGACTGGTGTTTGGATTGCTGGAAAAGAGTATTCACTTGCACGGGTGCATTTTCTGTCTGTAAATTAGCTGTGTTTTCTGTTTTTCTGGACTTGATTGTAGAACTATGTATCTTGATTTCTTTAGTTTTTATTTTTTTCTCTAGCCTGATTGGATGTATGGGTTTAGTATTCTGTTATATACTAAAGGATGAGGCTTAAATTATACATCATTTGATTATGGCAATATATCTATTAAGTTGTGAAAATTGGTTAGTGTATTGGTAGTGAACCACAGATGGAAGAGACTCGGAGAAAATAATGTGTTTCACGGGAATACAAAACTATCACATGTGGAGTTGTGGTCTCTGGAACTTCATTGAAGAATGTTTCAACAATTGTTGAGATTTGTGCATAGATTGTTGAAGGCTTGAAGCAAGGGCTGTTGAAAGGTTTCTGCTTGTAAACTGGAATTACAGGACATTGTCATCTCTGGGTTATTAAGCTCAATGTCTCAGAGGACATCATGTTGTTCCCGATATCAAATGTGTAAAATGGAACAAGATTCTCACAACCCCATCTCCAAATAAAATTCAAGCTCAATATACTTGGAATGATGCCTTGGTTAGAAGTACTTTCTTTCTCTGTGGAGGAAACAGATGCCTGCGGACTAGGATAGTGGTGTGTGTCGAGATTGCAGAAAGATGGGTTATCTTCTGTTAAATCTGCCCAGCCGAATACTTTTCCTGCCAGTTGTGGTTATTGGAAAAAGATTTGGCCCTTCCAAGCTTGGCGTGTATGACATAACCCTTCGGAATCTCAATTCTGTGTTTTGTGTGAAGCCGAGCAGGAGAGTACACTCCATTCATGTCGTAACTGCTCCTATACGAAGCAAGCTGACGATGTTTATTTTGATGCACAAGCTGACGATGTTGAGATTATAGATAGGTTTTGAGGAGCTACTGACTTGTTGTGGAGTGTGTGCAAAGAAAGTAATAATAGGGTGTTGTACCAGGCTTTGCTGAGTTTAGGGTACAAAATGTGACAACAGACTGCTAGGACATCTTGGAATCGTCCACCAGATGGAATTCTAAAGGCAAACTGTGATGGATCATTCCAACCTGAAACGAAATGCGGCGGCCTAGGTTTTGTCATCTCGGATTCATCTGGAACTTGGATAGCTGGAGCCGAGCATGCTGATGTCTTGGCTTGTCATGCTGCTTTGGAGTTTGTGAGAAGTCATAATATGATGCAATTGTTCTGTTCTGTTCTGTGTTAGTTACTAGACATTGAGATTTTGTTATCGGGTCTACTGAACTTCATAGATGGTCTGCGGCGATGAGCGACTAACTGTGTTCACCACCAATCACAAGCAGAGATTAGACCCTGCATTGTTGCGTCCTGGTCGAATGGACACTCCTCTTTGGTTCAGAACCTTAGCCTCTAACTATCTAGGCATTCATGAAAGTAGCCTTCATCACCTCTTGCCTGTTTTGTCTTTTTGTGAAATGGAAAGTGCAAATTACTAGTTAGTGGATTAGATTAGGCTTTAGCCCTTAACCCGCAACACACCAACCCGCGCTCACCCCTAAATTTTTGTGTATTAGAAATTACTAGTTATAGACTTGGCATTCAAGGATAATAATATGTCATGTGTCACATCATTTGGTATTCTAATTTTGTATAAAAATTGGTGTCTAGAGATGAAGGATGAACAGTTTGCATCTCCAACAGTGAACCATTTCATTCCGACAAGTTGGTCTATGAAAATATGTCAAATTCGTACAGTTTGCATCAATTTTAAGTTGATCTGGATTTGCTAAAGCCGATCATGTAAAATTTAGTTTCTCGTATCATTGATAGTTTGATTATCCATATCTCAGAAAGTCATCAATAGGAGTGATAGGAAATTGCCATGAAAATGTCTTCTTATTATGGCACGGGGACTCACTGACTCGATCATACAATTTACATTTCAAATCCGTGTATCTCTTACCTTTAGTTTGAATTACTGCCTGACTTTATGTACCACAAAAAACTCAAATGTGCACAAGAAATCAATTTCCTCCAGAAGATGAACCACAAGCCTTGTTGAATATCAATCTAAAATTCGGTGTCAAAACAACTCATCATGATCTTTGATACCATGGACCTTGCAAAAGGGATGTAGCTCAAGCTATACCTGTTACCAAAAAACCAAATTAGCCAAGGAAAATTAAAGAAGCAAGACAAACAGATGGAACACTAGTCTCAGTGTGATATGGCGTATTACTTTCATTTAAGCTTTCAATCAATCCACTCCACTTTCAATCTCTTGAAACTTCCATAGGTAGGACTACTGAATGAGAAGATATAAACCACAGTCTCATATTTTCCTATGAGAAAATCAGGGATTCTATTTCTTTTCTTTTAAGGGTGGAGAAACTTTAGCATGCTAGATGTGTAACAGGTGATATGGGGATAACTCGTGGTTATCTCAAGTGTCTTGTAACAAACTAGGGAAACTATGTACATGATGGAAGTGAACTGAAAAACTTCTGGTACAGCACACTCTCCCAAACTCCAACCTAGAATACACCAGCCAATGGTGGCGACCCTATGACTAGCCACAATGTGGTTTATGATAATGTTTCAAACTGAAGTTAAGAATAGAACAAGAAACTTATGAATCAGAAACTGATGACACTGTTCTGAAACTCCTATATCCTATGTATGTTTACACTTATTGTTCAATTCAGTAGAATAAACCCTTAAACCAAGAAACTTATTGTTGCTATTGACATACTTTTCACGATCTCATAAACCCAAATAATGGGTTAATACAGTATGTTGCCCTAAAACAAATCCTATATCTCCATTTTGTTTATTTATAAGACAAGATATCCACTATTCTGGAAATTAGCAAAGCTACAACTGAAGGAACTAGAAAAAATATAAAGCAAAGACAGTAGTAGATAGAATTTGAGAAAACTCTAAGAAGCTAAATAACTGTTGTACTCATATCACATACCAAATCAATGCACCAAATTCCAAAATTATTGCCAGAAGTGTCAATATTTTGTTACGAGCCTGCTCAATGAAAACAAGAAAAATAGTTAACATCAGAGAACCAAAATTATTACAAGGAAGATAATAATACCAAAAGATACCAAATAATTTAACTGTAAATGAGGGTGAAGCCAGTGAAACTTACATAGAGAGCACAAAACAATGCAATTATAATGCTCGCAAGGTATATGGCTGTTGCATAAATGCGAACAGGATCCAGCATCATTGAGAATTGCCGTTTAGGTCCAATGAGGAATGCTGTGCTGCCATACAAAAGGGTCTGACTTAACATCTAAAGTGAAAAGAGGTTATTGGAAACATAAGTCTTAGAGAATACGGACTAAAATAGACTACAACTTTTGACAAAAGAAAATAGAACTCTAAAAGAATAAAACCTCAAGAACCTGAAGGAGCAGGAACACGATACTGGTACATATTATGACAAAACATCAAGGTGACATTAGTTTGTTCTCTTATCTTTAGATATCATCCTATTACATGAATTGCATCAGGCACACTTGTTACCAGTTTTACTGCCCAATAACCAATTTGGTCCCAAGGTAAGGAATAACCAGTTATACCAAAAGACACGGTCAATACACCCAAAACCACTAGTGAGATACACGAAATGCTTGCAGAATCATCATTGGGACCATCATACTTGCCGACATCCATGGACTGATCCGATTAACCAACCAAAGTTAGTTTCAGTCATTAAGGTGTTCAAATTTTTCTTTTTTTTTTGGTACAACAAGGTGTTCATATTGACTGATATTATCTGTTACCTTCCCAAAACTTGCAACACAAATAAATAAATTTTAGAACCTTATGGAGCTTGTCCTTCATTCTAAACCATAACAACTACAAGTAACTGACAACTGACTCATGAGAAATGAGGTTCTCTACTTGCTTAGAAGAATTCCTACATAGCGTCCAATTTGCAAACAGCAATACCAAAACCCCAGCATTAATTAGATAGTGAAAAGAAACACTTTTGAAAGCAAAAATCCAGCCAAACAAGAATGCACAACTGCTTTTTTTTTTTTTTTTTTTGGTCTAACAGCATCTTGGATGTCAAGAGAAGCAGAGATGTACACAAACCTTCCAAGTGAAAGCAGATTTCCGAGCGTGAATGTAATTGCAAACTTGATTGGATGGAAGAAAACAAGCATCGACTGTCAGAAGAAAAGAAAAGAAGCCCGCACATCAGTACCAAAGAAGACTCCACCAATATCTATTCAAGTCAATTTTCATTTTTCACATAAACTAGCATTCTCATGGCATTTCAACCAACCCTGACACTGAAATTTGTCAAGATCCAGAAACAACACACACTGGAATAATACTTTGTTCTACTATGATCGAAATACCTTCCTAAGTAAAACTATACGGATACTGATTACAATGAAGTGAAATGTAACCTAATTTGAGATCCTAACTATTGATGCCTAGTTCTACACAGTAACTTAAGCAGTGTACCATAAATTTCAAGCCTCCAACACTAGAATTTCGATATGCACTAATAGATTTGCAAGCATATAAGAAATGAAGCAAACGAAACAAAGAAATGACTGAAAAAATATACCAGGAGTGTACAAGTCAATCCAGAAGCCAGGCAAACCGCGAAGCCATAAAACCTCTGTTGAATCAATCATCAGAAATTGAAAAGGAAAACAGGAAATGCAGGTAGATCTGAGCGACAAGGGAGTTGAATCGCAGGTTAGCTAGGTTACCTGTTTGGTGGACAAGGTGCAGTTGCGATTGAAGTCGTCGATGAAAGAATCCTGGTGCTGCAGACCGGAAGAAGAAGCGGCGGCGGATTCTTCGTCGTCATCGTCGACGTCCATTCCGACGAACAGCTTCATCTTGTCCAAGGCTTGTTTGGTATTGACCTTCTCAAAGGCCTGGTTCATCTTCACCTTCTCAAAGGCTTGGCTTATCTTCTCCATTTCTCTACTGCTCTGGATCACACAAATCAATCAAAGCTTGCAAGTTCTTGCTTACTCTCTACTTTGGCCTCCAACAACTTTCCTTATAATTCACCTTTTCGCTTTTTTACTCTCCTCCTCTCTTTACCGTGACTATCCTTTTCTACGGCTCTGGGGTAGGGTTGTAAGTGGTGCGAGCCGCTCGTGTTCAACTCGTATCCGGCTCGGTTTTTAGCATCTTGTATTCCGATGACTTTGTTAATAACCATGTCTCTAACTGGTGAAACAAGGGACTTTTCTACTATACATATGTGTATAGCATATATTAAGTCGTGAGCCGTCTGATCGTTTTGAATTTTAAATTGTTAAACGATCAGATGACTCACGTCTTGATATATGTCATACAAATGTGTATAGCAGCCGAACTCATTTTGTAGCCCTTAGTTATATAAGGTCCAAAGTTTTAGATATCTCGGTCGGTACATTGCCATATCTTTCACTGAGATTGACATAGTTCTTTCACTGAGATTGACATAGTCATGAAAAAAGCAACAACCTCCTCAAATGTACAAAAAAGTTAGTGTTTTGTACTCATATTCAGCAGAATTTGTGTCCATAATCCTCAATGCATGTCACATTGTCACTGGCCAAAAAAACATAAGATCAAAACCACTGTGGAGGGAAAATGAATGATTAAGATGACCAGTATCAATCTCAAGCACGATAAGTCCCAGTAAAGCCATCTTCTCCAATCAAAACAGTAAAACTAATATGAAACTATCAATGGTGCTCAGAAACTCAGGTATGGAGCCTCCACTGTTCCTTCCATTAAGCTCTAAAAAGAAAATGGCATAACTATGACAAATTTAACATTCCTAGATAACACAAGCACATGATTAAGTTAACATCCCTAGATAACTATGACAAAGAAAATGGCATATATACCAAAAGTATTCAAGGATAAATATTTGGTTTGGACTGGACACCTCTAAAGGATTCTCAGAGCAGGTGTCATTTTCCATGTTGTTTGTCTCACGTTTACGCTTGCCCTTGAATCGCAGACACAGGTTCAACGTACCTGAGAGAAAAGTAAGAAACAGTTACATGACAAAACAGTCGCACAAAATTTAGACAGAAGTTGAAATGGATAAATGCAGAAGAAGTAACATATGTTTGACAAGCAGCTTTTTCTCCATTCTTCTAATTCTTTGAAGGCAAAAGCTCCAAAACGCCCTCCGTATGAGTACGCCTACACGTCCGTTTAAACAATGTAAGTTCTTCTGACCTGGTAAAACCGGTTTTCACTAAGTCCACTCAAGGACAACAATGTAACTTCCGATCCAATTGGACTCTGATAATCAGTTTTCATCAAATTGATGAGGTGATGACGATGATTATTTGCATATGGAGGCAATGGGCTTCCACATCCTATGCTTGGTGTCAATCTGGCTTTGTGCCACAATACTACGCTATAGCACTCTTGTGTAATAACAAAGTTAATAAGATGAAGACGTGATCGGCTTCCGAAGTAATACTCGAGCATTTCCACACAAAAACAGTAATGCTCGATTTGTCGATCAAACTCTTTCAGCTCTTCCTTCCTCCGATCTCTAGCTCCAACAGTACGGCGTCTGATGGTTCTGAACCTCTCACACAGCAACGAGAACAAGGAGCTCATAGCTTCTTCGGAAGTAATGGGTCTGAAGGCCTCTCTGACGCGCCTCACTTTGAATCAACATCGATCGATCGAGTTCCTCTACCGCGTGTGGACCTAATCATCATCTTTGTTGACGAGCTGACCTCCGACCCCGAAATTGACTCCACCTCCGGCCTTGACGTGCACAGAGAGAGAGAGAGAGAGAGAGATATATATATATATA
>NC_020491.1:22457915-22479201 GCF_000184155.1 Fragaria vesca subsp. vesca
AACCCTTAAAGTGCGGACGTCTCTACCGGTTCTCCACCGGACGGCTCCGACGACAGCGCGCCTTCACCCTAGCGGACTCCAATAGTGTCCCCGATCACTTTCTCTCCCCGGCGAGTCCGTCGAATTCCAGTTTTCCGGTGAGATCACCCTAAACTTCAAACAAAATCAATCTCGCCAGAAAACTGGAATTTGACGGACTCGCCGGGAAGGGAAAGTTATCGGGGACGCTGCTGGAGGCCGCTAGGATGGAGGCTCGCCGTCGTCGGAGCCGTCCGATGGAGAACGGGCTGATCCGGACTATATAAATAAATATATACACACGGAGCCGTTCAGAAGCGGACGTCCGCATTGGGCATACAGTGTAGACGTCCCTCCGTTCTCCATCGTCCGGCACCGGCGACGGCACGCCTCCACCTGAGCGGACACCAGAGGCGTCCCCGATCACTTTCCCTTGCCGGCGAGTGATCCGGGGACGCCTCTGGTGTCCGCTCGGGTGGAGGAGCGCCGTCGTCGGAGTCGTCAGGTGGAGAACGGAGGGACGTCATATATATATATATATACAGATTTTCTCAGGTGCGGATATCCGCATTTATTCTTACGGTGCGGATTTTATACTTTACACTCACTTTTTCAATCGAATTTTCATATCTCCACCGTCTAGTATTTAGATACTAATGTATAAATCATCTCTGCAAAATTTCAGCCAATTTGGTTATCATTAAGGCACTCAAACTGTGTTTTTCTGTGGATGAACATAATTCTGTCGAATTTGAACCGTTCATGTTTATAACAGTAAAACATAGTTTTGAGTGTTTTAATGATAACCAAATTGGCTGAAATTTTACAGAGATGATCTATACATTAGTATCTAAATACTAGACGGTGGAGATGTGAAAATTTGATTGAAAAGTGAGTGTAAAGTGGAAATCCGCACCGTAAGAATAAATGCGGACGTCCGCAGCTGAGAAGCGATATATATATATACACACACACAGTGCCCTTCCCGATTACTAAATCACATTTCTACCATTCAGTTTATAGGTGTATATGAGTATATCACTTCTGCAAATTTCAGAAAATTTGGTGATTGTTAAGTCATCCAAATATTTGATTTATTTTTAATGATCTTGAACGGTGTAAGTTTAACATAAGTGTTAAATTTTTTGTTTTAATCTCATCCATTTTTTGTTTTAATCTCAGCCATCCAAGCCCATTAAAAAACAGATCTAATGGTGTGGGCATATCCCTAAAAGTGACAAAAAATAGGGATCCCTCATTGAAAGGGCCCTGTCTATTATATATATATATAGACACACACACACACACATCTTTCCAGGGAGCCTATACTCGATTTAGAGAACGAGCACCTGAGCTACCAATCGAGTCGAGGTGGTGGAGGTAGGAGAAATCGGACTCACAGAAGAAGCTTGTGGCGTGGAGGTAGACGGAGATGGTGAAAGCCATCGGATCAATTTGACATAAACGCCCTTAAAGGTTAACTATAACGGAAATTGTACTGCTAACATAATTTATGCAGAGATTTACGTATATGCCCTTAGATTTTAAATCTTATGGATGATATAGAGCCACGTGTCTCAGGCCCATTATGGCGTACGGTACTGGGGCGCAATCCAACGCTTCCCTTCTTTGAATGGAACATCATGCGTGTCACATCCCGACCCTAAAATATTTACCTTATTTACTAGCTTGATTATAATAAGAATTTTACCGTCTCTGTCATTGAGGTTATAGTTTAATTGGTCCCTAGAGGGGTTTTGGGGACTGTTATTTTCGGAGGATTATTCGTAGGAGAAAAATATGACGATGGTAAAAATGGTAAATTTTAGCTAGTAAAAAGTAATTTTTATTAGAGTATTTATTTTTAAGGTGTTTTAATGGTGGAGTTGGATTTAATTGTGGTGTTGGGCCGGGTTGGTGTGAGGCCCAAACCCTATTTTCTTCTCTTCTTCTCCTCTTTTTCTCCTTCTCTCTTTTCTTTCCCCGGTTCTTCTTCTCCCGAGCTCTCTCTCACTTCGCCGGAAGACCAGCGCCCGCCGCCGTCGTCCGGCCAAGCAGGGACGCCGCACCACTCCAGCACGGTCCGTCGTCCTCCCCGCTGCCTTCCTGGGCTGGTGAGCGGCGCTGCAACCCCACCGAAAGGAGGAAGTCCTCCTTGGAAGCCGATTGTCCTCTCGCCGGAGCTCCCTCCTCCGGCCGCCATAGCCGGCAAGTCTTGGCTCGTTGTGAAGCTCTCCTCCCGTGCAGCAATCCCTCCAAAGAGCTCGCCCTCTCATGGTCTAGGTAAGGAGAACCGGTGAGTGGAAGCTCTAGGGTTTTCTAGTGTCTTTTCATTCGATTGGCCTAGTTAGGCTTGAAATTGGGTGTTGTGCTAGTTAGAAAAGTTGTAGAGCATGATGAGGAGATTATTCTGTCAAAATTTTATAGGCATTGGAGGTCGCCGGAATCGGCCTCCGGAGGCCGCTGCCGGCGCCGTCGCTGTTTGGGAGTTTTGTATAGTTTTAAGTGTGGAATATGAAGGGGAGTTTATTGATGTGAGTTATGGAATTTTTGGATGAGTTTTGGATAGGTTTGGGAATTTCCGAAGTTTAGTTTTTTTGGCGGTTAAATAATGTAGATTCCGGTCGTAGGATCTAAGTCGTTGTTCTGGGGAGGTTGTAATTACGACTGCCAAGTATGGTATTAAAGTTTGGGTCGTTTCGATTTAAGAATATCGAAGTTAGGCAATGATTAGCGTGTTTATGGCTCTCGGTTAATTTTGCCTATTGTGTAAATATTGGATTTTTAGTTGGGAAATTAATTATATGTTTGGATCAGGACGTGAGGAGGCTCGAGTGGAAGAGGTCTCGGTTCGACGTCGGGCTTAGGCCTAAAGTTGTGAGTGGACTTTTGTTTTAAAATATATGCATGCGGTGATTCTATATTAAATGATTGATTTTATTGAATATCAATGTGGAATTGTTTATTTTCGCGAAGTCATTTTCAGAAGTCAATGTTCTCATTTTTAATGGCTATCGTGTTATTTGGAAAGAATAATATGTATATGAAGGAATGCTAGCTAGCCATATGTGTCTGTCCACCTTAATGGCGTAGCATATAGCCGCATTATGGTGTGACGTGAGCGTTAGACGCGAGCGTAGTAGCCCTATATGAGTATTTAATTCATATAGGGGGTATGGGCACATATTTATACACCCGTCTGTCCACCTTAATGGCGTAGTGTATCACCGCATTAAGGTGTGACGTGAGCGTTGGACGCAAGCGTAGTAGCCTTGTATAACTTCTATTTTTCTTATATTTTTCATAAGAATTCATACAAGGAGTATGGACGAGTATAGATACATACATATATATTTGTATTTTAGCCTGAGAGGCTGTATTTTATTGAGCTTTGGAGACTGGCCGAAGCTAATCATGAAATTTCCAGTTTTTGTGTTGAGCGTTTTTGGGCTGTCGCATGCAGCATATTTTTTATGGAAATGTAAATTGGGAAAGCATAAATATTTTCATTAAATTTATGTTTTTGTCCACTCACTCTAACGGTTTCAAATGTCTTTCCCCTGGGCCCTTCGTTTTAAAATGCCCAGTTGCAGGATTGCATAGTTGATGTCGGGCGTATATGGAGATGAGGCATAGTCATCATATAGCTTCTGTTTGTTAATTTATTATGTTTCCTTTCTTTCTATTAGTGTTGCTCTGAACCTATAAATGGTTGGATATGAGATTTGTGTAGATATTTAAATAATTGGGAGATGTTGTGATTTGGGGGAGCATGAAGGCTCCTGGAGTTTAAGGTTGGATTTGGTTTATCAGAAGTGTATGCAGGTTTTCTTAGGAAGGGTTGTCCATTTTCAAAGAAGGTTATGTCGAATTTTCGGTAAATTTTCCTTGGAGGTGGTCCCCGCAGGATTTACTTCGGGTTTCAGGGTGAAATTCGGGGTGGGTCTTGACAATGCGTATTTGAAACATGATACTCTTGTTGACAGAACAAAATAACACGTATCAAACTGTTTAACAAGCAGAACAAAAAGGAATTGCATTGAGAAGACCATACATGACGAAAGCATCCTACAAACTTGTGAAATCATATGGCATTGGAGACTTGTGGTCCTTCTCTTGTGCATGAAGATTAGCGGTTATTGAATCAATGTCATCATACTGATGATAAGATAGCTCAACCTGGTTGAATAGAAGATCAAAAAACAGCATACTAAAGGTTAGCTGAAAGGTTGCCACAGCCAACGACCGAGACCGATTGTTAATTCTTCCTGACAAAATGAGGCAAAACTTGTCACCACCCACATGAACAACTTTTCCCCCAAACCTTCTCGGATTCGGAGAAGGAAGATGATTAAAATGATGTTGGAGCCGCTGTTGGAACATGACGTTGCCATGTCGATCAAAGATATAACCAGCCAACCCTTCTCCTAGATCTACAAAGCAAATAGAGTGGTAGGGAGATACGGGTGGGAAAGGTGCCCCCGGGTCACCGTCAGACACTCAGACTTGTAGTCGCCGAAATCTTCTTCATAGTCTGAATCAGGGTCAAAACGAGGCACGTGTCTGAAATCACGGCACCATTTTGAATGGAGAATGCTTTCCCATCCGTTTTGGGTCGATCCATGTTGAAACAGTAGAGTCCCGTAAAATTGAACACAAAAATATTTCAGCCAAACACAAAATGATAATGATAAGTAATGGCAACCGATCTGTGTAAGGATGTTCATCATAAAAAGGAGGAGCAGGCAGAGCCTCCCACCTTTGTTGAATAACATCGAAGCACTCGAACGTCGGATTTGGAAGCACGTCTTCATAGTAATAAGCATGAGTACCGAGTACGTAAACCTTTTGGTCAATGGTAGCCAAGACTCTGGGATTGGTCTTGGCTGCATTCGGTTTGGGAAAACGAGTATCAACAGTGATGTTTCCGGTGGAGGGATCCAAAATAAAAATTTGAGAATTGAGGAAATCGGATTGGTCTAAGTCGGATTGCTCAGAGTCCGAGGCGAGACAACATTCACACTTATACGGACGGATTCCTCTCTCCACTAACCATGTACTTTTTACCACAAATCTCAAAGAACGGACACATTCCTAGGGGGAGACCCTTGGTTCGGTAATCTGCAACTATTTCCAACTTAGGTTCCTCCTTCCGCTCCAGTTGGTCAAGATTCACCTGGGTCAGATGGTCCTTGAATTGAATGTACAAATACTCTTCCTTCTCCTCCACCCAGGGGAAGAGCGCTGGTGTGTCAATAAAATCCAAAATGCTACTACTCTCCATCGTCACCTCCATTTAATCAAACACGTACTATTTAATAATAACAAGAGAAGGATTATATTGACGCTTATTCAATCTAATCTGTTGTTCATGTCTCAATACAAAAATTGAGAAGCTATTTTGTGTAAACTAAAAGCGGCTTAGGGTTTGGAAAAAGAGGATAAGAGGAGTGATAGGATACTAATTTGTATTCCTCTTTCATGTTAGTAGGTATGGTGTATGGGGCTTAGCCCAACTTTGTATTAGGATAGTACCAACTACCAAGTCTCATTCGGCCCAAGTAGGTAGTTACGAAATAGTTACTCTCTAGATCTATAAAGTCTGTAAACTTCTCTAAATCAGTTAGGAACGAATGATATGATATGAATGTGTTTAGTTTATCCCTAGATTTCTCTTAATTTCCTAGTTTTCCTTAGTTTTTATGGATTTTGCTCCTAACAAGGAGAGTTTGGGTTGTGGCTGCAGTTCCGGGTTTGGGTTAATATCTGAAATTTCTATTGTGGGATTTGTGGCACCGTGATTTTTAAAACACAATCAAGGCCGTTAGATGAGTATATAAGAAGACCTTGAGCGTCGTATTTACTAACTACAAGCCCGCTCAAAAAAGGACGGATCAATCATGAACTTTGGATTTTAATGAAACTGATGTGAGAGCTTAAAGAAACTTAATCTAAATTCGTGAATCACACCCGAGTTCAGACTTACAAACGTACAATAGTGTTCTCTTGATCAATAACTGATCAGGTGAACATGACTGTGCAAACGTAACTTTAACAGTGTGTGATTTTATTTAATTTTTTTTTATTTTTAAAAAAAGAACGACTCACAAATGCTCTTAATTGCATTCTAGTCCATGGTCGTATTACAAATTTGTGTTCATGAGTTTCAAATTTGTCCCTGTACTTGAGAATGTATGCAAATTTAGTCCCCCTCTTCTTGTTCTACACTAATGGTTCCAGATGGTTTCCTCCTCGAAAAGTAAAAGTCGACGACTGCGTTGATAGGAAATGCTGTATCCCCCTGGCGCCTAAACACTGGTTGGTATTTACCCTTTGAAACTTGTTCATCCTGTGTTAATCAAATTTCTCATCTTTCCCTCCATCTCATCCAAACCCATTACAGAAGCCATGGCTGATTTCACCCTTCTTGATTCTGAGACCGAGATCGAAGCCTCTCGAGGTAAATCAATCTCTTATTTTTCTCTGGTTTGTTGTCTCGCTTGTTGATTGAGATTATGGCCTTGTTAATTGGTTAAGTTCATATAGAATGTAGCAGAAAATGTGAGGAGTTGTGGGTTTTGTGGTCTTTTAGGTGCTACTTGTTGATGGGTTTTGGTTTGGTTTGAAATTGGGATTTTTATAGTGCGAGGTTTGTAATATGATGGAGATATTTGGTGGGGTTATTAGGTACCAGTAGAACAAGAGGGAATATGTCAGAGGGATCTTCAATTGAAGGTCCCCAGAGGACGAGGTTGCTGCAACACCTTAAAGACCTACACGAGGTAATATGTTCCTAGTTGTGTCTCTTACTCTCATGTGGACTTTAAGAGCTTAACTCATGCTTGAGCATTGTTGTTTGGTGGTGTTGTTCACTTTGATTCTCTGAAATGTTGTCTCAGGAAAACAAGACACTCATGAAGCTTGTTGCAGACAAAGAGTATCCTTTTGAAATGTACATACATTTTTCTTTTTTGGGTGAATTGGATCTCATTATTATTTCCAATCTGGTCTGGTAATTCTTTCCTCTATTGTTTTGCTTAATTATGTTCGGAAGTAAGCGTATTGAATCGTACATGATAGATTTCGAAGAGCTAAATAGCTTGAAAATCATTGTCAATAAACTAGAGAAACAAAATTTCAAACTCACCCAAGCAAACACCCAGATGTTGCTAGAGCTTCGGAGTTTGAGAAACCATGCGCATAAAGTACAACATTCAAATTTGAGACCCATCCAAGAAACAATCCAGGTGCAGGAAGTACAACAGCCAAATTTGCAACCTGCCCAAGAAGTAATCCAGGTGAACGAAATACAACAGCCAAATTTGCAACCTGCCCAAGCAAGAATCCATGTTCAGGAATTTGAACCACCAAATATGCAAGCTGGCCAAGCAACAATCCAGATGCAGGAAGAAGAACCTGTTTTAGAAAATAGCCAGATTTTTCTGGTACGTTTCTCATAGAATAGTTGTTCAGTGTTCAAGGTTCTGTACAGGATGCTTGTTTATCACATACGATTGAAAGATTCTACTTAATTTTGTAGGAACTCAGATCAAATGTAGATATGTTAAGTTCTACTGATGAAGCAGTCCGTGAATGTATACATATGATCGAACAACTTCAAGGTTTGCCAAATAACTTGACAAATAATGAGGAACTCTGGATTGTTAGAGATCCTCACTATAACAACACTTCTGACATTATTTTCGTCCAGCTTCAGGACCTCCTACAGATGAAGCAATCCAACAAGTCAAGGCAAAGCTTCAAGGTCTGTCAATCACTTGACGATAATTCTGACATGTCATTTGAACTTTTGGTATATCTCTACAAACTCTACTGTATAACAATTTAAGCATATTTCCCTGCAGCTTTAGGTCCTATTACTATTGATGCCGTCCGGCAGATTAGAGCAGGGTTTCGTAAGCTTCAGAAATTGCAGTGTCCAAGGTGTGAATCTAATAACACTAAATTCAGTGTTTTGAAAGCCAAACGGATAGCTGGCCCCAGATATCACTGCAAAAATTGTAAAATGGAATGGACATTAGGGGGCAAAATAAAGAAACCTATTGTACTTGGAGGCGTGAATAGAAAAGATCTTCTTCAGCAGCGCGTTCAACGTGTTCAGCGTAGAAGGATGAAGAATTGAAAATGATCTATATTTTTAACACTGTAAAGTTTTGAGCTCTATATAGTTCTTGTTCCCATTAGCTGATGATAATTCTTCAGCCTGGCTTCAATCAGGTTGCAGTAGTCAGTTCGATAGTACTCGAGTACTGTAGGTATCTGAAACTTTTCTATTTGGAACTTCAATAATATGAGTTCTTCACTGTCTACAATTCTACACATAGAAGCCCTGACTAATTTTTGCATGCTAGTGATCATCAAGAGCTCCTTGAAAACCCTAAGAATCTCGCAAAGGATTATCCATTCTCTTTCCAAGAAATAGTTTACGGTAAACGTGGCTTCATATCAGGTTGATAGTTATAACTTGAACATTTTGCCATCTGACATCGAAAGTCACACTTTTTCTTTCCTGGTTAGAAAATACAAAATCTTTTATCAAGATTACAGTTACCATTTCAAAGACATTGTTAGCCACTGAAAACTGAAATCATGATGCCAAACTTACATTCTTTGAATCAATGTTCTAGTATACAAGCCATTTCCGATACGAAATCAGCTCATTATTATCATATTGTTTGTGGAAAGTAGTGTCCCCTATCAGGACATGTATCAACTAAGACTATGTTTACAGTTGCACACAGCCAGCATTTAGTTGCTTCATGAATATCACGAGTAGAAATCAACAGACGCCAGTCAAATTGAAGCAAAATCCCCAAAAGCACCCATGCTTGAGACTTCGCTCATAACATTTTTAGATGAAGGCAAACCAGCAACCACGTCTTCTTCGATTCCACACTCGTTTGTTCCTCTTTTGATCATGAAGTAACCATCCTGCACGACATGACATTCACAATAGACGACACAGTTATGAGTTATCCTGGATATTTGAACAAAGAATAAATAGCTATTTCAAAGTGAAACTATTAAATGGAAACATACATCTCCCCAGCTTCTATTCCACTGATTTGCAAGAAGCTGAAACACAAGAAAGAGTACATGGTCAAAACATAGACTGAGAAACTTTAAGCTTGCAGAAAATAATAGCACATAAACATACCCAATAGTCATCCCCAGCGCTGGATGTGCCCCACCCAATTAGCTTAACAGCATGACCTCCCAGAACATCACCTTTAATATGCTTGTAAACTCCAGATTTATAGTATGCAAAATCCTGTAAAACGATTGGATTATTTTAAGTATCAGATCAACCCAGCACATTCTGACAAGAATAATGCTAATTAGTACTTGTGTTGCCGTCTTGTAAATCAATCCACATGAACTTGTCTTGCTAATATGCATATGCGAAACAGCTCATGGATTCAAGTACGACAGTTGACAAGACCCACCAAAGTACTTGTCTTGCTAATATGCATATGCGAAACAGCTCATGGATTCAAGTACAAAAATATGAAAGAACTTACCTCATAAACGGTGAAGGCAACTTCAACTGGTCCGTTCTTATAGACTTCTGCCATAATACTGTGTGGATCAGAATTGATCCTATATGCGCTGACACTGTAACGCTTTGACTGCTTCCACATCTGGTTCCCATCTACACACTTCCTAACGCACTTTGGTGTAGGATATGCAGGCTCACAACCAGGGTGGGAACAGCCAGTTTGATCAAAGTATGGGTCACACTGCCAGATTTAATAATTATGAGGACCTCATGCTGGAATAGAGAAGTAAATAGAGAACCTTGAATTTTATATGAGCAATTTCAGTGGTACTGAAATCGAGAGGAACACAGGACCCATTATGTCTAGAAAAATAACCGACAAATGGTAGTTAAAATTAATTCCTGCTTGTATGAACTAAAAGGTTCCTATCACAAGAAAGACTTGCAGAAAGACTGCTTTTCGGGAAAATTAGAAACGGTCCTTCATCGTAAAAGCCTTGCGTCTAAGGTCCGCAATAGATATCATACCAGGTAGACTTCGCTTTTTCTGGGAGGGTTAGGATCAGTACTGCTTATAATCAAAATATATCTAACATGACTTTTGATATTAATATATAACAGGTAGATGCTAAATCAAAAGGTGAAGGTATCCATGTCTTCTTCTTCTTCGTTCTTTTTTTTTTTCCTTTTTTTTCTTACTTTTTTATTGAGTTCTTCTCCATTTAAATATAAAAATAAAGCCATCCTAATAAGATCATATATTTCAGACTAATCAAAGAAAATTAACATCAGACTCTAGTAATCTGATAACAGCTTGCTACCTTTTCAGTGACAACACCGTGGTGGACAAAGTAACGCCATGCATAAATTGGAATTCCACCATCACAACCATTTCCACACATAAAACCACAGCATGCTAAGAGATCATTAACCGACAGAGATGTGTTCTGCAATAAAAAAGAGGTTGAAGTTGAACAAAATCTACAAGTAAATGAAGTAATATGCACATAAACAATGAATAATGAACAAGAGAAGCAGTGAAGAGGTTATCAATGAATATTTCGATTACCTTCCCAAATTGGATGCAGAAACGATCTGATAGTGCTTCAACAGCAGCAAAAGCCCAGCAAGAGCCACAGTGACCCTAAATATTCAAAAAGAAAATTTGCCTTTAACTTTTGGAATACATTTGTGTGACGAGATGTAATGGACATGTATACAAAAATTGTTACCTGATCTTCATTGGAGAAATTGATCCAGCATTTGACATACAAATGGCAATGACAAAGAATCAGAACCTTACGTTTTTAATTTAATTGACCTCGATTAAAAACATATAAATGAAAGAATTTACCAACCTAGAATTCTTCCAATGGTGTTACACTGAGACCAAGCCTCTCTTGCATCAAAACTATTTGGCAACTTCAAAGTTTTTGGATGACTTACAACGGGTACACCTAGCAACTCCTTTTTAGGTATTTGTTTGACTCCCAGAATGTGCATAAAATCACCAACCTGTGCAATGAAAAGGAAATTGTGAGAGCTAGGAGTCAAATGTAGAAACCAATATATCAGTTTGTGAGATGAAAAGTCTTGTATATTATCAAACAGAAGATGCCACCAGTTAAAGACTTACAGTGTAGTTGGAGAAGCGAGGACTCATAGCAGCTTGCCATCCCGCCTCAGGGTTTTCATTTATCTCCTTAATGATTGACTCCTACAGGGCAATGGTGACATTAGCCAAAATTTTAAAAATATCACAGCGGGAATTTGTTGAAAATTACAATTGCACTGAACGAGAAGCTGCCAACATCTCACCAAGCAAGATGGAAAAAACATACCTGAAGAAGAGGAGACTGGAGCTTACTCTGGGAAAGTGGTTTTGCTGCAACAAACTGTCGAAAGAAGAACCAATTAGATTGTTAATAGTAACTATCATGATGAGTAACATAGTAAAAGCAAGTCAACGAAATCATGCATCCAACCAACTCGCATTTAACCTTCAACACAAAATCCTATCACAAATAAAGCGGTACAAAAGAAGAAGAAAAAAAACATAATTTCCTCTTATGACTAATGATTTCAACTCCAATAAACACAACAACATATGATTTCATAACTCATCCGGATACAGCTTACACAGATTCAAATTCCAGATACAATCAGTAGGTAGAGTTTGCAAAAAAGCAAATAAGCCTCGGATTTAATTGCTGATTTCTTTCAATCGATCCAATCAGTTATATCAATTTTGCTGTTTACTGCGTGGAATAAATAACAGTTTCTTCGGATACAATTGATTTCAAAAATCAAAAGGTGAGCTAGAAATAAATACAACGAAGATCGAAGGATTGGATTCGAACCTGCGAAACGGCACCTACAAGTAAGAAGAGAGCCAGAAACGAGAGCTTCGCCGTCATCGTCGTCTGCGGGGAAGAAGCAAGCTTAAAGCTTTGAGGTCTCTCCCTATTTATTTATGACTTTACGAATACTCGTTAATTTAATAATTTATTAAAATTAGAGAATATTGGTAATCGGAAAAACAAGATAACGATAGTGACACTGACACACAGAACAAGTCCACAATTATTGGCGGGATTCATTTTTTCTCCTCTTTTTCTGTTGTGTGCACGCAACAAACGACACCGTATCGCGGAGTGTGACGTATCTGTTTCTTTCTGGCCTTTGCCGCAACCGCGGAACCAATCACTGTACCTGTTGCGGACTTGCGGTTGGTCACTTTTTTTACCTGTTGGTAAATGCTATTCTTTGGGCTAAAAGTAAAAACCAAACGGTTAATATTGTTTTCACTTTTCAACTAGTCTCGTGTGTAGGGGCTGTGTTCCTAGTAGCTCGCATCTCCATTTTTACGTGCATGTAAACATCAACTGTTGAAAAAATAGGATAAAATTATCCAGTAATTTCAAAAGCGGAAAATCCAACGTTGGACCTCCTAGAGTATTCAGCTCAAATTCCCCTGCAGCATCCTTCAATGTGCAAGTAAACAAGTTTTCTTGTTAAAATCTTGGCTAGTTTCAACAGGTGCTGCCTCTAATAAGGTTGATGTACAGCTTCCAATCACCAGTGACAGGAATGGTGAAGGCTTCGTTAGGACTTGGCACCCCCAGGAGCATTCATGTGCTGCGTATCCAAGTCTATTGCATGGTCTTCTTTTGTGTATATCAAAAACATAGTGATCGATTTTTCTACCAAGATAACACAAGTAAATGGGAAACACAACATTTCAAGGAAGATCACTACCTGAAGATAATACCATGCCATGATTGATAAATATAACCCAACACCGTAAGGCAACCACAACATGCATAGTACTATTTAAATGGCTGCTTATAAGCGCATTGTTTACTGTAAAACTCTGTCAGGCTATCATCAACCAGAACACAAAAGTTTTCATAAACTGCCCTAAAGTTCCGTTGTTACTAGTTATTGCCTCCGTCCTAAAATGCAGTCTAGTTATACCTCAACCCTCAAAGTTGGCAGATGCTTCGGGCTGAACCTTGGAGTATTTATCCATGAGCTGGGTTAATTTGTCATCGAACTCTTTCTCCAGACCGACTTCCTCCTCCCAGTGCCTCCGCTTCATTGCAGCCTTGTTCTCGCCATAAACTTTCATCAGCATGTCCCTCTCTGCCACAAAACCCTCCATCTCCTTATCTTGGGCCTCAATGAAGTTTGCAATTTCCACCGACCTACAACCATAAGGAGTATGAATCAAACAAAGCACCAGGTGACTTTTCAATTTAAAACCACCATACCAGTCCTCTGTATGCAAAGGTTATCCACCATATTCCTCGACAAAACCAATTTACCTGTCATTTGAAGGCTGGCCATGTGACTGCTTCACCTTCTCACGCTGCTCCTGCTGCAGCCTCTCAAAACCTTCTTCCTTAGCATCCCTTGATTCACGAATGATTTTGATTTGGTCTTGGAAATATTGTTCTTGCTCTTTTATCTGCTCAGAGAAGTAAACACTCAAGTATAAGACAAAAAAAATGTAGAAAACAACTAGAGCATCTTCCACAACAAAAGAGATAAGAATAAAACATTTAAAACTTTTAAAATCAATACTTGAAAATAAAATTGATATGCATAGCACACTAGCAGTCTATTGACAAAGAGACTGCTGATTTGTATGCCTATGTCTAGCAACTAGTTTGGTGAAACCATTTCAAACAAAACAAAAGAATGGTTAAACAATTTCAAATCCCTACCAAAGCATACAAGTCATAAACCACAGCATCACAAGTCATAAACCCCCTAGATAGTCTTTTGCCAACTGTTACTTAAACTACGTCAGAGTTTTGAATCCAATCCTTAAGGTGTAATCATATGTCACCATAGAGAGTATTACCGCTTCCAGAGTTTCTTCTTGTTGGGCTTGGGTCCTCTGTATCACAATTCGATTATCCTTAGTTGTTTTGCGGAGCCTCTCACTAACAAATTCAAGAGACTCTTCAAGAGCTTTTGCATGCCTCTGTTCTTTAACAACCCTGTTCTTCAACCAGATAAGCTGTTGATTGTCCTCGCTCATTTGCCTAAGATCATTCACAACTTTCTCCTGATATGACCTCATCTCAAACTTCAGCTTGGATTTACCTAAATAGTAACAAAAGATATAACAGCCAATAAATTGAAGAAGAAAAAAAGTCAAGATGTCGAACATCCACATACAGGATGTCCAACATAGAGAGAGAGAGAGAGAGAGAGAGAGAGACCTTGGGAATGCTGGTTAAACAGATCCATGTCTTCTTTCCTTGCCATGTACCCATACAGCTGGCGCTGCCCTCCTGGATGAAATAACACACGACTACTACGATCCCAAGCATCCCTGTCTGTCCTTTGCTCTATAAAATGCCTATGCAGACGCTCCGCCTCAAAATAACCTCTTGCAGATGCCTCAAATATTAGGAGGCTCATACCACGGTGCCCTTGTGGTCCATAAGAATGTCTAGCCCTCGCAGCAGCATACGAGCTAAAGTAGTCAAGCAGCTCTTGATTACCCATGCCAAGCCACTGAAATTCAAAGCAGGGGAGGGGATAATGAAAACCAAAACGACAACAAATATATGAACATTCAGAGACCATTACAGTGTATTTGTAACAATCTGACCATATAAAATGAACTGATCCAACTTTAAAGCGAGAGAAACTCAATCTACCTTATCGTTTTCATCCTGTTCAAGCCTGGTATTCATGATAATAACCATTGGTGGCCACACAATTTCATGGTCTTTTTCCTCAACAGTTAGACCTTTCCATTTTCCAAATGATTCACCAGCAGGCACAACTGTCGTTCCCCTCCTCCTCAACTCCTCATCCAAAAGTTCAGCAAGCTCTCTGTGGAGCCTCGCCCTTATTGAACCTTTGGTCTTGGCATGGGTCATGAGGGGCTGGAGGCCTCGGTACCAGTCAATGGCACCAGGACCATTTTGGCAAGCAGGACAGTGCCATTGCCTCACAGGATCATTGATCTCTGCAACAGTCAAGCTATCCAATACCTCGAAAAATTTCTTGAGCAACCGGTTCTTCTTTCTAGTTCCATGGCTCTTCACACTTGCATCTGAGTCAAATTCATCAGATAGATCATCATCAGAATCACCATCAGATATATCATCCTTATCATCATCCACAGCAGCCGCATAGTTGTCCTTGTTATCTTCTGGACCCTTGGGTTGAGTAAAACCAGCCCTAGACTGCCAGTTCCATCCATGGTCCAGTGGGGGAGGAATTGCATGCTGTGGGGCCATAGACCTATTATCATAACTCCTAGCAGTAGATTGTTGCCAGCCATTTCCTCTCCCAGCCGGTTTTCTAGAATCAACAGCTTGTGATGCCCAGGAGTTCCCAGCAGCCCGTCCTGATCCACCAATGCTCCGCATACTTGGCTTCTGAGCATCTTGCTGTCCCCAAGATTTAGAAGTAAAACTTGGAGAACCCCATGGCTTTGCAGCAGCGCTTCCAGCCCTGTTTTTCGATTTCCTGCCAATTACCTCCTCCCAATTTCCATCATCTTCTGTTGAACCCAGGTTAATTTCTCCTATATCCTGACTCAACTGCTCAACCTTAGGGCTATTGACTTCAGAGGCATGCTTTCCTTTGGGATTTCCACCACCTCGATTTGAACTCATCCTACACAGAAATTATTTTCTCAATAATCATTTCATATTGAAGTTCATGATAACAACATTTAAACTATATATGTAAATTATATTACAGGATCAGGGTAAAGCAAGTAAATCAGAAAAAAAATAAATACAAAAAGGCTGTCTATGCCCTTTCATTAGCTATCCACAATTGTATATGATGCTATACATTTCACCAGATCAACTGAAACACTATGAATGGAGTTGGAAAATCATCAGCAGATAAGCATACGTCACTTAACCTACTATGCCAGCTTTGAACTACAAGTTCCAATAAAGTCTGAAAAATAATAATAATAATAATAATAATAATAATAATAATAATAATTGTTCCAAAGGAATTTGAAATCACATGAACAATTAAAGTCCAAGAAAATACAAAATATCGTTGTAGCTACGATTAACTGAGAGCCCACATCCATTTTCTAATGCAGCAAAATAATGGCAAACATGGTATAACAAATGAATCAGAGAGAGTTCCTTAATTCACTTTAAATCATGATAATACTTGAGATATAGTATAAGCTAATCTAATGATAAAATAATTTCAACAATCCAACCATAAAATATTTTAAATTCATTAAGACCGCTTGTCCGCTTCAAAACGCAACTTATAAAAACACTGGAATAATGTTCAAGGAAATTTGGCAATGAATGAAAGTTTTGATGTCCCAAAAAATACAGAATGTAGTTTTGCATCTATTCTGACAGTCCCAACACTCCAAATTTCCTTGATTTCTTTCTTAATATAAAAAGAATATATTATATATAGATATATAAGGCCGCAAACTGCCAATTAATCCTGCTAAACTTGTTGAGATTTCACCCCACATCTGCACTGAGTTTCGAAAATACTGTTCTAGCTTTAGCTACTAAGCCAAATTCAAACCATAAGACCCGTGAACAAAATGAATTATTCAAGTCATCTATCTCACATCAAATGAGTCAGAGTACTCCTCTATTCAATATCCAACATGAAATTTATGTCACATAAACTGAGACAACAACGTGATATATATATAAAGTAAATTTCTTATTTCACCGCATTGTTTCAACCTTATCATAATATCGAAAAACTAACAGTCCAACGATCAAGACAAAGAAAACAAAAAAGTAAACCCTAAAAAATAACCTAAATCTTTTATACACGGGCATCTAGAGACCAGATTCTCAAACATAAACCCTAAACCATACGAGATAAAAAAAATAAAAAATAAAAAAAATCATTACTTTAAGAACCAAACAAAAGAAAATAGTAAACCCTAAGAAATTTCCCAAAGCTTTTATACACAATTTGAAAGATCCAAAATTCTGGAGTGATAAAGTTGTCAAAATCAAGAAAGGAGAGAAAGAGAGAGAGGGGAATTTAAACAAGAAGAAGAAAAATCCACATTTCACTCCAATCTAACGAAGCGAGATGAAATTGAAAATCACAACAAGATTCATAAACAAAGCTCGCAATTACAAACACATATCTCGCTATAGATACAGAAAAGTAATCTTTTGAGAGAGTAATGCACAAGAAAGAGAAGAACGCGACGAACGTGATGATACCTGAGAGAGAGAATATGATCGTCGTGAGAAAGATGACCAGCGAGAGCCGAACGCGATGATCTGCCGGAGACTGAGAATCACGCGCCTCCGCGTGAGAGAGAGAGTGACCGAGACTGAGAGGAAAGAGTGAAAGAAACCGAGAAGAAAAGTGTGAAAATGAAGTCTTCACGAGACCCAACCCTTTTATTGTGGGGAGGTCAAGCCGGATTCCAAATAGTTATTAAACCTGATTTTATTGTAATTTACCGATTTCATTTCTGAATATTTCTTTCTCTGTCTTTTTACACGCGGCATTCGGATCATAGTACATGTCAATTTCGTAGTTGTCTAAATTACTGTTATCGGTCCGTATGACGTCTAAGTGTTAATCCACCTCTAACAATGTTTTGCCTCCACCAACCTTTATTAGCCATTCATTTTCGATTAAAAATAATGTTACGTTACAAACCTTTAAATCATCAACTTACGTTATGCGACTCTTTTGAGTTTTTTAATTTTTTTGCCTCCCCTAGTTTTATGTTGCCAACAACTCCTTCACTGCTCACTTTCAAATAGAACACAAGGTTACGTTACTGCCTCTCATCAACCTATGTTGTGCGTTTGTTGAATTTTTTTTTATATGAAAAGAAAAGAAAATTACAAAGAGAAACCTCTCGAACAACCCGAGTTTACATTATCAAAAAACAAAGCTCTAGTAGCTAAGCTAGGAATTCTATTACTCCATATGTGACCATCCGGAAGTTTGTGTCCTTCATGAGCCATGGCGTCCGCCACAAAGTTGGCTTCTCTATACACATGCATGGTTGAAAGAAATAGAAGAGAAGGATCTTGCAATGTTCTTGATACCTTGAATGATCTTGAGCAGTCTCCAAGGGGTGCTAATTCTCCCATTAACATCTATTACCAGTTTTGAGTCACCTTCCACTTGGATATTCTGGTAACATTGTTCCTTTATTTTGACTAAGCTATCTCTTAGTGCCACAGCTTCAGCAGTTGGTATAGTACGTTGTCTTTCCCAATCTTTTAACTCCAGAAAGAATAACATTGCTTTCATGGTTCCTGAAGACATATCCTCGTGCAGCTGAATTCCCTTGAACTAAGCCATCAAAATTAATCTTGATGTGTGAATTGAGAGGAGGAGACCACCATGGTGGTAGGAGTGGCTTGGTTGATTCCCTCCTCAACAACATCATAGTGAGCAAGACTTCCTTTTTGGTAACTAGCAGCAATTGCCACAACTTTTGAGGTTGTGACTATTATATTTTTACAAACAGTGTCAGCCAACAAAAAATAAGAACTTTTTCAAAAAGATTTTTATCATAAGGTTGATTGATAAACATTTCTCTAAAGACCTTTAAGTAATTCATGGCAGTCAATTGGGCTAGAGACTCCTGCAAACCTCCAAACCTCAGTGGTAAATTGGCAGTAACCAAACAAATGATCAGCAGTTTCATTATCATTGTCACAAAGTGGGCAACTATTACATCAATAAGACCAAATCTTGAGAGTCTATCTCTAGTTTTTAATCTTCCTCTAATCAAGAGCCAGCCAAAAATTTTAGCTTTAGGTGGAATGTTAAGTTTCCAAATCTTATTAATAAGATCAAATTGATGATGCTTTTCTAAATTATCATATTGCAACCATGTTGCAGAATTAATAGAGAACTTACCATTTGCTAAGGGGCCCCAAATATACTCATCATGTTGGTCCGTTGTAGGTAAAAGAATACATGTAATTTGCTTGACAATATCTTGATCTAATACCTGCAAAGCTTAGGTACATTCCAGGCTTTATTTGAAATATAATCAGCAACCGAGTTATCAATGTTAATGATATTTCTTCTATCATCAGGAATAAGAAGAATTAAAGCTATCTCACAAACCCAGTTAAAGGTCTAGAACTTAATGTTTTTTCCATCTCCTACAATCCATCTTATGCCTTTAAGGATTAGCTCCCTTGCATCAAGGATGTCTTTCCAGGCTAAGGAGCCAGACTGTTTTTTCTTAGCATTGAAAAAAGAGGCATGTTTAAGATACTTTTTCCTCATAAGGATGCCTTTCCAGGTTAAGGAGCCAGACTGCTTTTTCTTAGCATTGAAGAAAAGAGGCATGTTTAAGATACTTTTTCCTCATAATCTAAGACCACCATTTGTTCTCATCATTCATAATTTTCCAAGCTAATTTAGCAACTGCAGCATTATTGAAGAAAACTGAAGGCCTAACACCCGGTCCCCCCACATTTTTTGGAGTACAAACTTGACTCCAACTAATTGGGGAGCATTTGGTATCATAACCCCACAAAAAGTCCCTTGTCTGTTTAACAATGGTTTAATGATTTTTGTAATTTTTGAAGAGCATTTAAAACAAGACGTCCGTTGAATTTTTTTTATTTGCCTCCCTAATTTGTTGCCAACCATCCTTTCACTACTCACTTTCGACTAGAAATAATGTCAAGTTACTACTTCTGAATCATCAACTTGATATTGTTGATTTTTATTTTTTTCGCCTCTACCATTCTTTGTTGCCAAACACCCTTTTCCTGCTCACTCTCGACCAAGATAAGGTTTACGTTACAGACAACATCAACTTAATTTACAAAATTTTGTTGATTTTTTTTCTCTTACCTCCACTACTCTTTTAGGCTAGCCACCCTTTCGTCACTTATTTTCGACATGAAATAAGGTTACGTTTTTTTTTTTATAGTGAAATAAGGTTACGTTACAAAACTCTGAATCATCAACTGGCGTTAAGCGACTATGTTTTTCTTTGCCCCCGACAGTCTCCATTGACATCTACTCTTTTGATTAGATATAAGCACCAAAGGAGCTTGGTCCTAATGCCAGCTTCATATGTCACAAAAGAATTCGACATTTACAATGTTGTAGATTTCACCATCTGTGTTCGTCTCTAAGAACAGCCAGCTTGATATTATGTACAGCAATGCAGGTGTAGCTTGTAACTCTGCCCCAAGCATTGTGGACCTTGAGGAATAAGCACGCTTCCGTGTAATGATCCATCACAAAACTGGCTCAATTCTCTGCATAGCCAGCATCACATTCACAGCACTAACGGGAAGGCTAGCACATCATTCTCTGCCCAAGTTTGCTGTTATAGGCAGTGTCAAGTCTCTGGCTGCAGAGTTAGGCCAGCATGGGATCTAGGCCAACCACTTAAACTAAAGCTCCAATATCCGTAGCACTTCAACCCCAGCCGCCATTCCAACCCCATTTGTAATTGAAGAAATGAGTCGGAATTATCAAAGGAGCTGATGTAGAGAAGCTAATTGAATTTTTACATCAATGCTGCACTTTACCTAGCTTCAGATGATGCTAATATGTTAGTGGCCATAATATGGTTGTAAATGGAGATTTTACATCTTTCAAGACTTTAAATTTCCCTTCACCAAATCAGGTGCATCAAGCATTCCATGTCAATTCTTGTAAATGCAAATATCTAAGTTCCCAATTCAAACCACTATTCACAGAGAATACAGAAACAAGCTAAACCCTCAAGCAACACTTAATTATCAAAGCTTACTAGTACATACAAAATGCTACATAAGATAAATTTAGTGAACAAAAAGCAAAAACCTTCAATGGGTTTTTGACAACTGAATTGGCCAATGAGAAAGAGTGGATTCCAATTCCAATAGCCATCTCCAACAAAATATCAAGCTGGCTGTATCCATGCCAAACTACATATCCCTTGGTACATAGCTAGTTATTTCAAATCATTACTTCAAGGATGCCAAGCAAGTCACGCCATAGCTTCTATAATTTACAGGCAAGCAAATACTCGAGCAAGCCTATAAGAGAACAACCTTTTCTATCTGTGCCGAGCAAGCCGGCATAGTTGTACGAAGATTTTGAATGCCAGGTAAGCCTACCCGGCATCAAGCAAAACAAATTTAAAAAAGTTTATTTCATAGATTTAAGCTACTCTCCAGCACCCCAAACTGACCCTAAAACAACATATTTGTCTATGCGGTTATTGAGACTTCCAAATTTACTCAGTATACCTCTCATTCTCTCTAC
>NC_020491.1:22479251-22480298 GCF_000184155.1 Fragaria vesca subsp. vesca
ACCCTACCTCTCTCTCTCTCTCCACTGTCTTTTGTCCTCAATCTCTTCTCTCTCCTCCTCCACCTCCTCCGCAACCACAACGCCACCACATCACCAGTTGAACCTTCAACAACACCGTAACAACAACACCATTAACCAACCAACCACACCACCAGCAACTAACCACATCAACACCGTAATCAAACACACCGCAACCAGACCACCAGCAACCAACCACATTGACACCGCAACCACACCACCAGCAGCTCACCCCGCAACTCCTCGACATCTCTCTCCCGACGCTAAAAACTCAAACCCACCTACCCAGCATCTCTCTCCCGAAGCCCAAAACTCAAACCCTCACAACAATCTTCTCCCTTCGCCACCAACCAAACCCTAAACAACACCATCCACGAAGCCCTTCCGTTTTTCGCTTCAAACCCGTGCTAGACTTGAAATCTCAACCACTTCGAATCCCCAGCCAACAACCTCTTCTCGCTCACCTCCCCTTCCTCTATATGAAATTAAAGCCATTTGTTTAATTGGAAACAGTTTTGTTTCAATTTGATGGGACTTGACAACCTAATTAGGGATTTCAATCTCTAAAATTTTCGAATTGGAAGTGTTGAACGGTGAGCCACCAGAGGGCGTTGGTGCGGTTAGCGGCCAGAGGTGGGACACCAGCGCATTGGGGATGGTGAGGAGGAGGGTAGTGTTGGAGTAGAAGAAGGCGCGGACAAGGTTGGGGTCAGAGACTTCAAGGCGGAGGGCAGCGAGGCTAAGGGAAGTGACGGTCGAGGCCAAGCGCTCCGGTAGCGGAGGGGTGGGGTAGGTGGCGACGATGGAGGCGAAATAGGTGTCATTGATGGTGATGGAGGAGGCGGCGTCCGACGAGGCGGTGGTGGAGAGGAAGAGGAGGGTGATGAGAGAAACAGCCGAGAGAGAAAAAGTGGGAAGCCATGGCTAGCTGATGGGTTTTAAATGAGAGAGAGAGAGAGAGAGAGAGAGAGAGAGAGAGAGAGAGAGAGAGAGAGAGAGAGAGAGAGAGAGAGAGAGAGAGAGAGAGAG
>NC_020491.1:22480348-22506259 GCF_000184155.1 Fragaria vesca subsp. vesca
TTTTTGTTTTATACCTCATGATGATTAAATTATTTTAATAATTGATAGATTATAATTTTTGTAAAAATATTTTTTCACTTTGTATATGCATGTGACATGTATAATAATATAAATATATAAATGCTTTAATAAGTATGTGGTAAAACTAGAAAATAAAAATCAATAAGGAAAGTAATAAAATGCAAACCATTATTATTGAATTAGAAAGTTTAGAGAGAATAAATTTGTTTAATTAGTGTCCTTGATAGTCATTGTGTAAGAGAATAAATATGTCATTTAATAATTCATAATAGAGTGAGGTCAAATGAACAAATTTGGAGGTCCCAATAGCCGCACTCTTCAAGAAATCACCCTTGCTGCTCTAAAATTCCCTCAAGCCTCAGAAGTAAGATACTCAATATCAAAACCACATCTGATGCTACAGTTTTGACTATGAAATAATTGTTGTAACTGTACAACTTACACCCACATTCTCTACTCTACTTCACCTATCTAAGAGTATCCTGCATCAACTACAACGTGACTTAAATAAGTTAGTCTTTTCCTCCTTAAATCAAAGTATCATCATTACGAGCATGACTCATTATGCGTCTACACCTCCCTAGATCAAAGTATCACCATTACAAGCATGACAGGTTATGCAACTTTGAGCACGAAATGATTGTTGCATCTGTACCTAAAAGTCTAAAACGGAGACCCACATTCTCTACCAATTGCCATCCTCAAAATCTAACTGCAATCAAGGGGGCATACCAGTTCCCCATTATTACCAGTGGTACATCAAGAACCCATCTGAAAAGTTGACGATTATCTGCTAGCTTAAATCATTTGGTTAAAACCTAGAATGGTGTTGACAACATCACGAAAAAAGATTTACTTGATTTGTAAATTGAAACAAACTTGTCCATAAGATACTGCATACTGCAATGGAACAAAACTTAATAGTTCAGAAATTAAAGGGAAAATAAACCTGGTATTCAAAATTCAAATAAAGCAACACATCACACTCTTGTAGATGACCCCATTCATCAGTAAGTCCTCATTCGTTGAACCAACAATTCTCCCATCAGCTATAGATGCAATTACTGTACTTCCTTCCCGACGAAAGTACAAATAGATCATCTCCAGTTCCACTGAATAGTTTATTGACTGTTATGAGGTTCTTCTCACCTATTGATACATAAAGAAGATGAATTAGATTCAAACACCATAAAGTAAAATAATTCAAAACTTGAGTACAGAGAACTATAACAAAGAAACTAGGAATGGATCATATGAATGAGATCGGGGACAACATCATAAGTCTGAGACCAATAAAACAAAATCGCTTTCATTTCACAATTCCAAAGCATAGAGCAAATTTGATAAATCTTGCGTTATAAATCAAACACACGAAATAGAGCATGAAAACAGTGAACAATGCATGTTCAACTCTTGAAGTTCAATATAGAAAGCTGGCAGAAACACAAAAACACATATTGACCACAAAATCTCTTTACTCGACCCTACAGATATATGTATCAGCAGGGCACAAGGTGACATACTACAAAGTTCTGTTGACTTCACATTGATAAAACATGTCAATATGTACAACACACTGACAATACACAAACCAGAATGTGACAAAGCATCTATCAGTGCAGTACAATGTGGCAAATTAATTTTCTAAATCCAGAAAATTAAAATTGCCACCTGTGAATGTGATCAACACACTGGTTTGCTTCTTCCAATCTCATTGCTGAAATTACAAATGGGGGGCAATGAACAATTATTAATCTTCTTTGTTAGAGGGTTTGATTTCTATCCTTTCAATCCATTTACAGTAAATAAAAGGTTGAAAAGGTATGAAAATGAAAAACAACAGTCGAAATTAATTTCAATATTGTAACACAATGAATGTTGCCTTCAGAACAGATTGCATAATGTAACAGAGAACAGATTGCATAATGTAACAGCACAAGGTATGCTAAAGTTGATTAGAAAAACATACAGGTGTGACATAAGGTTTATAATTACCGGGTCAAGAAGATGGCGGTGGGGTTTCCTGGTGTTGGAGGATTCTGCTGTATTAGTTTGACAAGAGAACCAGCTTTAGAAAGTGCATCAGGAGCTGTACCAGACAATACTTCTACATCTTGAAGACCAAGTTGTCTCTTAATTAAGTCCAAGTTCTCTTGCAGGACCTCAATCTCGCCAAAAGGTAGCTTCAAATCTAAGGCCTGAGGCCCAAGTTTAACTGCCGCATCCTTCTTAAACTTCATGAAAGGCATACAAAGCTTTTGGATTTGTTTAAAATCTTTTGACTGACCAATAGAACTGTTTTGCAGAGCCTCTTGTATCACCATGTCTGAAGAAAAGGTACGACTGTCTTTGTCAAAGTTAATCTGGAGTATTTTCAAGCACTCTGCCTTCCACCCATCAAAGTGCTCATTTACGTAAATCAAGCCGCTTAGCTTGTTGTCTTCTGTCACCGATGTAACTGAGGTACCCTTCTTGTTACCTTTCTTTGAGCCTAAAACTTGCTTTTGGAGGAGCTTCCTCATTAAAATGATGGAGTCCTGCAAATACTTATTGGCACTCTGGAGGGTTAGGTCTGGAGCATCAGCCACAGGCCATCCTGCATTTACCACAAACCCTTCCTTCTTCAACAGTTCCCTCCAGACATATTCTCCATAGTGTGGACAGATTGGGGTAATTAGACGTGTCTGCACATCCATAAATCTCCACACCAAATCATGGTTCATTCCCCCAGCACCACACGAAAAGCGGTACTCATCCCTAGCAGTTTGAAGATCATAAAATCCAGTCTTCAGGGCGTCCCGGAACATGTAATCACTGTAATTCTGCTGAGTCCTGTTCACAGCAATATTTATCTCATTTGCAAAGACCTTGTCAGCATAAGTAGTTGGGGGGCCTGGTCTCAAGGAAGATTCTGCAGCCAAAACTTCTTCCATCCATGAGATCTCTTTAGTAAGCCGCAGAATTGCAGCATTGGCAGTCTCAAATACAAAATTTGCATCGTCAACACCGTCTCCAGCATCAGCCAAAGAAAACCGAGTAGCATCAGCAGAAAATTCCTCAATTGCCTGACGAAGTGTCCTAAAATTCCCTGTAGACTTGGACATCTTCTCAGCATTAAGCATGATATGCCCATTGCATCTGAAACCACGAGGCCAGTGCTTCTTGGACATAATAGCTGTATGGTTGTAGATGCAGAAGGTTAAATGATTTTGTATGAGATCTTTGCCAGACACTCGAAGATCAAAAGGATACCAATACTCAAACTCATGCTTCATATTACGAAGAGTTGATGATGAGATGCCAGATGATTTAGGTTCTGGGCCATCACAGAAGATATAATCCCAGACCTCATCAGTCATTTGTTCAGGTTTAATTGCGGATTTGCTGGAACCATACATATCTCCATTGTGGAGGAACTGAGCGATGGTGTAATAAGCCATGTAAATAGTTGAATCAGACAATGACTCGACTAAGAATTCTTCATCCCAGGGAATACGAGTACCAAGCCCAAAAGATCGTGAACATGCCCACTGATTTAACCAGCCCAAAGTATGTTCAAACCCATGCCGTGTTTCATCAGAATACAAACTCATACCGGCCAAGCACTCCTCAGCCAGTTTCTTCCATTCGGTTTCCCCGTATGTGATATACCACTGATCTGTAAGCGCCACAACACATTCATCCCCTGATCGTGATACTACCCGCTTCTCAGGCTCACTGTACGAAATTGCCTCGCCCGCCTCTATAAGCATGCTTCTTATCAGGGGCTTCACCTCCTGGACTTTCCTTCCGCTGAATTCCCCCACAATAAGTGTTCCTTCATTGAATCCTTTCAAGTAGGTCTCCTTCTTGGCTTCTGCTAGCTTCTCTTTCTCATTCTGGCTTTTGATATTGAGTTTCGCGCAGACCGTTTCTGCAGCTTTATTTCCATATTCTGGAATATCAATGATTGGGATAATATCAAAGGGAAGAACCCACTCATTTTTTACACCATATTTCTCCCTGAGAGCATCTTTTTTTTTCAAATCATGCAAGGCCATATAATCATCAGGAGAATCAGAGGGTACACTGGTCACAATCCCAGTACCTTTGTCTGTTAGAACAGTCAACATAGGAAGGGCATAAATAATCTGATTCAATGCGAGTGGCGACTTCAATGGAAGGCCAATCAAATCCTGACCAGTAAGTTCAACCAAGCAAGTAGGTTTCTGTGGGATCCTGGAGTAGTTTTGATAGGCAAGGTTAAGAGCTGCTCTTTCCGTAAGAATGAATACCTCAGTTTCATTGATTTCAAAGGCTCCATACTCCCCATCAGGCAATACCCATGCATTTGTTTGGCCGTACATGGTCTCAGGTCTTAGAGTTGCTGCAGCCAGGAACACTTTCTTCCCCTCCAACACAGCCAATTTAGAAGGAAAAGGTCCCACCAGTTCCATTTTAATGACGGTATATTCTTGGGGCTGAACTCCTTCGCCACTGGCTCGGTCATGATCTGCACACGGCTGCCCATCTAATGGAGAGTATACAGCGTAACGAACATCTTTCACAATCTTTCCCATGTCTTTAAGTTTCCTAACCTGCCACTTGACAAAGGCATCGAAAAAAGGGTTCATGTCTGTAGTAATAAACGAGCGTCTCCAGTCACAGCCGAGCCCGAAAGCCTTGAGGTCCTCCACTGCCAATGGCGGAAAAAACGTCAACCACTTATAAGGATCCTGGAATTTGGATATCTCACTGTCCGACAGACCAAAACTGCGCATAATTTCCCACTGGTACACTTGTCCGGCGGACTTTGCCGCAACCTTGGACTTCTTCCCCTTGTACTTAGCACCCCCATTGGCATTCTCCGCTTCCGGTTCCGCCTCCTGAGCCTCCTCCTGCTTCTCCTGAGCGGCGGGAAACACCGGAGGCTCCCCGAAGAGCTGAATCTCCCTGGCAAGCTTATCGGCAGAGGCCTTGATAGGCATTCCGGTGCAGTGGAAGGCAAACGGCAGAAGCACATTGGCGCCCCTCAAGCGGTGATAAGCCGCCGCGAACTCCAACTTGGAAAGCGAAAAGGCGTGTCCGAGATGCAGAAAGCCGTTCATGTAAGGGAAGGGGAAGTTTCCGAAGAACTTCTCCCCGGGTTCTGGAAGCTTCTCACGAGCTTCGGCCTTGAAGACATGGTTGTCGTCCCACCAGGCTCGCGCTTTGGCCTCGATTTCCAGGAGACGGTCTCTCCTCGCAAAGCTCTTCCCGCCTTCCGATGCCATTCCGGTAACTTTACAGTAACTGCAAATATCAAATTAAGAAAGCAGAACAAAACCCTAGGCTAGCGAAACTTGAGGAGAACAGAGAAAGAGGGAAGGACCTGCTGGTGAAGTTCAGGATTGAATTGGGGATGGTGGCATGAGAGCGCAGGTTTCGTCGGACGAGAAGAAGAGCCAGGGAGCGATTGGGTTCGACGCCGCCGTATTTGTGTGTATCAATTTTGGGTGAAGTAGAGAGAGAGAGTAGGGTTTAGAGATTGGATTCTTTTGAAGGCAGCAAAACACGTGAAATACCAAGTTTGTCCTCGCTTTTTCTGAAAATTACACTGAATAACCCCACAAAAACACAGCCACAACGCTCACAGTAGCCGGCTTCATTCTCATCAGATTATTCTCATCAACTTGTAAAGGTTGTATTTCAAGTGGGGGCTTCAGTTGTCTTCTCTTGAGCTCTCACAGGTTTGTGATTTCAATCTCTCTTTTCTGGTTTTCTCTCCTCCTATTACTACCCTAGCCTTTTGGGGATTCATTGTTATTGTTTTAGGCTCTTTTCTGGGTCTCCTCCTCACAATTGTAGCTGTTAATTGTATACTTGATTTCTGCAATAACATCTTGATCTTGCATCGTTGTAATTGGTACACTAGTAGTAGAGCACTAAAGGCCTAGGTAATCATCACATCAAATGTATCTCAGAACTCGAGTTTGAGGGTTTTTTTTTTCCTTTTTGTTAGCTATTGTTTCTGGGGGAAACCATGCTTTAATACTAATACTATGTTTGAGCACTCGACCAAATTTGACAGATCCCAATTTTGTTTAATTCCTTCAGTTTCCTTCCATGTGATACAAAACATGGGCTCTGTTAGTTTCTGAAATCAAGCTGGATTTCTTCTTTGTCATTCGAGTTACTGTTGGACTGTTTCTTTGCTTTTATTTTCCTGGGTATCAAACAGTGGTACATTGAAGTAAATAGTTAGGTTTTTATGTATAGATGTTAGAATATTATGTTTCCAGAAGTTAGCAATGATGATTTTTCGTGGAAACCAAAAGGTCCAAATGTTCAATTGCAGGTGTTTTTATGTGTTAAAGGTTATATAAGAGGGGTCAGGCTAATTTGATTGGAACTTGGCCGATCCCAAGGGCATGTGTAAAATCTTTTACTCTATCTATGTGTGCTCATGTGCTTAGAATGATTGCTTGCCTCATTTAGTACCCTCCTTCCGGGGGTTAGCTTTGCTTGTAATCCTGCATCCTGGAAATTCTCTATGATGGACTAATGGTACTGTCTGGTTGCGTCACTTTTCTTATTCTATTATATTAGTCTACTTCTAGATAGGTTCCCACATGTAATATTTTGGCTCCTCTTTTCAATTCTTGCATTCTGTGTGATACAGTTGTTGTATGTCTGGATATCATTGTCCGTATAATGTTTGTGTATGTAACTTTTGAAAACAAAGTTCTTGTTAAGTTATATAATTTGAAATTCTGGTTTATTTGCACACAGAGATGGTTGTTCCTCCCCCGGTCAGGCCTCCTACTATCACAAAGTTTTTAAAGCCTTATGTGCTAAAAATGCACTTTACAAATAAATATGTAAGTGCCCAGGTAGTCCACTCACCAACTGCTACTGTAGCCTCTTCTGCAAGCTCACAAGAAAAGGCTTTGAGAGAGAGCCTGGAATCACATCGGGATGTTGCTGCTGCTGCGAAGATTGGGAAGATATTAGGGGAGCGCCTGCTGCTCAAGAATATCCCTGCTGTATCAGTCCACTTAAAGAGAGAACAGAAATATCATGGTAAGGTTAAAGCTGTCATTGATAATGTGGTAGAAGCAGGTGTCAAACTGCTCTGATTTTTGTAGGGGGATACATTAGTTTGCTTACTGTCTGGTTCTCATGTTTTTAGAAAAGAAAGTATTGTGCTATTGATGCAATGAGAACTTTTTAGTCCTTCATGTTGGATGTTGGATTTGATTTCGTTTATGTTATTTACAGGATTACACCTTCTTTTTATGTGATTTGGGGGTCAAATATTTGAGTTATCAGTTTGACATGATTATGATTGCATGTTTTGTGGTGGGAGTGGCAGACTGGTGATGTTAGCTTCCACCGAGTAGAAACACTCCGGTGGTCATGTTTGAGTTGTCTAGATTATCAGTTTAGCTTACTGCAACGTTTTTCATCCGAAATCCGTGGTACCAAGATTAACAAAAGGCACACCTTCCTATACCCCCTTGTAATCAAATACCAATTCCCCTGAGTTACATATGCTTCTCCATCGTTCCCCATCAAATTTTCTGTTCAATTGTGTCACCCTCTTCTTTCTTCCTCTCTACCTCTGAGCTTGTTATTTAAAACATAAAAGAAACTTCCTGAAGTCTGTGTATTATTAATGTAGGGAGTTCAGACAATATCTATTATTGGTCACAACAACATTGAAAATGGGATCAGAAGACACATTTTGTGCAGGGTTATAAAGCTTCTGAGGTTTAGATGTCTCTATCTCTAAGATAATTTCAATTGTTGTCCGGTGCGAACCCTTTGCTAAAGAAAAAGCAATTCATGAAATGAAACTCAACAACTCCAAACATGTAGTTTTCACAAGATCCTCAGCTTGATGTATTATATAGATAAGGTGCCAGTGCGATTCAGATGTGTTCAAACATTGTAGTACCATCAAATAAACTCTTCCAGGTTTGTGGCAAAGAACCCTTCAGGTCAATGGAAAACAAATTTGCCTCTCCAATAGCGACACTGGCCACGTTTAGCAAGCAACATAGGAATGGATTGGGATTCTTCTTGAGCTCCTCGGCATGATCTTTCTTTTCCTAACCAAACCGGATATGCCTCTTCAAGCATGGAGGCTCATTGCGTTCAACATCACCACCAGCTAAATATGTTGTATATACGCTAGCAGATGGAGTGATGAATGATGCTCATAGCATGACTTTTGGTTGTTTGGAGTTCCAAGTTCCATTTTGGGTGGAACTTGAAGTCTTGAACATATGCCAACAGTGCTCATATGCAAAAGTTGTATTGTATCCTCTCCGAGACCCATTGTAACATGGGCAAACTTGAGCACTCTGAGTTTGCATGCAGACTTTATGGAGGAGACTCCATTGTCTCGCTCTCGCCACATATATCATGCACTTTGTATCTTCAAACGTATGAACCAGCAATGATAAATATGAATTTGGTGTTTATATCAAGAGCGTTCACGAGACAAATACAACAAGAATCCTCTCTCATGATCCAAATAAAATGCTGGAAACACAGATAGGGATAAACAGTAAAATAGCAGTGAGGCACCATGAGATGCACTACGCCGGTTGATCAAAGGTGCTAACTTTTTTTCGCACCCAATGACCACTCAAATTGACTAGGTTTTTGGAACAATCGAACAAGTCAAACCAAGCATTTTGGGCTTTACCAAAACACATATAAAGCTATACCTGTTACTTTCAAAAAACACATATTTTGCCTTCATATAAGGTGCCAGTGTCCTTTGATTATAACTCTTCTCTTCTCCCATGGCAATGGCAGCCACCGCCGCCAAACCCTCCCCCATCAAAATCTCTTCCTCCATCTCCAGACCCACCACCCCTCCTTGTTTCTCTTTCCCCACCAAAACCCTAAACCCTAAACCCTCCTCCTCCTCCTCCCTCTCCCTCTCCCACTCCTCCTCCTCCTTCATCGCCCACTCCCACGCCCCAATTTCCTCCTTCTTCTCCGACGACGACGACTCCTCCTCGGACGAGAAGCCTCGCGAGGAGTGCGGCGTCGTCGGCATCTTCGGCGACCCTGAAGCCTCCCGCCTCTGCTACCTGGCCCTCCACGCCCTCCAGCACCGCGGCCAGGAAGGCGCCGGCATTGTCTGCGTCCACGACAACCTCCTCCAGTCCATTACCGGAGTTGGGTTGGTCTCTGAGGTCTTCAATCAGTCCAAGCTCGACCAGCTGCCTGGCGACTTGGCCATCGGCCACGTCAGGTACTCCACTGCCGGTCAGTCTATGCTTAAAAATGTCCAGCCTTTTGTTGCAGGCTATCGCTTCGGCTCCGTTGGGGTCGCCCACAATGGCAACTTGGTCAATTACGGCGCCCTCAGGGCTATGCTTGAGGAGAAGGGATCCATTTTCAATACCAGCTCCGACACCGAGGTGGTTCTTCATCTCATTGCCATTTCGAAAGCCAGGCCTTTTCTTTTGAGGATTGTTGATGCGTGTGAGCAGGTTAAGGGTGCTTATTCCATGGTGTTTGTCACTCAAGACAAGCTCGTTGCGGTTCGGGACCCGTACGGGTTTCGGCCTTTGGTTATGGGCAGGAGGAGCAATGGTGCTGTTGTTTTTGCATCCGAGACTTGTGCGCTTGATTTGATTGAGGCTACCTATGAGAGGGAGGTTGATCCCGGAGAGTTGGTGGTGGTGGACAAAGGTGGGGTTTCGTCTCATTGCCTTATGCCTCATCGTGAACCCAAGCAATGTATATTCGAGCACATATACTTTTCCCTGCCCAATTCTGTTGTTTTTGGGCGTTCTGTGTATGAGTCTCGGCGTGTGTTTGGTGAGATTCTTGCCACTGAGGCCCCGGTTGAGTGTGATGTTGTCATAGCAGTGCCTGATTCCGGTGTGGTGGCTGCGCTTGGTTATGCTGCCAAAGCTGGTGTGCCTTTTCAGCAGGGTTTGATTAGGTCACACTATGTGGGAAGGACCTTCATTGAGCCATCGCAGAAGATCAGGGACTTTGGCGTCAAGCTTAAGCTCTCTCCGGTCAGGGCTGTGTTGAAGGATAAGAGGGTTGTGGTAGTGGATGACTCCATTGTGAGGGGAACTACGTCTTCCAAGATTGTTAGGTTGTTGAAGGAGGCAGGGGCTAAGGAAGTTCACATGAGGATTGCAAGCCCACCGATTATAGGCTCCTGTTATTATGGTGTCGACACCCCTAGTTCTGAGGAGTTGATTTCAAACAGGATGAAAGTTGAGGAGATTAGGCAGTTCATCGGATGCGATTCACTTGCTTTTTTACCATTTGATAGCTTGCAGGGGATGTTGGGAACAGAAGCTCCCAACTTTTGTTATGCTTGCTTTACTGGAAATTACCCTGTGGAACCTAGGGAGGATAAAGTGAAACGGGTTGGTGATTTTATGGATGATGGAATGACTGGTAATTTTGATTCCATTGATGGTGCTTGGATTCCAGCAAATCGGATTCACAAACACGAGAGCGATAATGAATCTGAGGAAAGTTAGCTCACCCACCATTGCTTCAGTTGATGATATAGATGCTTTTGGGTTTCAACACAGCACCATTGGGAAGCATTGCACTGATTGCAGTGACTGATGTCTTCGATCTGAAGGAAGCATAGGGTTCCTTTTCAATTTTGCATCTGATTTAAATTTTCTTGATGTCATACAGTTGAGAGGTACCCGTGGTTTCAACATACTTTTTTTTTTTTGTTATGATCTATATGAGAGGTACTGTGTGCCCACAATTTTAATTTCTTATATTTGTGTGCAAATGCTATTCCATTCTCCTGATCATTTGCAAGCCATGTCTTTTGGACCAAAGATTGATGAAAACTCTTTATCTCCTAGACCCTATATTAATGATGTCAGCTCTCATACAAGGAATTTTGATGAATCAAGTAGTCAGTATCCATGAATAAGATTTTAGCATGTATGGATGGTAAAACGTCTGAGGGAGCTCCTTGGCAGTTTCTTGTCAATAATGGAATGTGTACTGATCTTAAGACCCAGCCATTCACCATCTTAGGTCAGATTTATGGTGATGATACAGCTCCTTTTGCTTCTTTTCCATGAATTGTCACTGGTGAGAAACTTGTATTGCATATGAAAACTGTCCTTGTATTGCTTTTGCTGGAAAAGGGACACTCTTTCAGGCCTGTGGCACACCTTCACTATGATGGTAGCGTTCTCGCTTATATATTGGGCATTTACATCCTTCTGCCAATCACCCAGTGATTGTCTTCTTCATATAAATTACCTATTGAGAAAGTACATATAAATAAGCCTCTTGAGATAATGTCCCTAAAGCTCATTCATTCTCATCTTAGGTGTTTTGGGAATTTATGTATAGCTGGGAATGATGAAAATTCTTTGCCTATCTAATTCAAAATGTTGTAGTAACAGGATATATAGTTTTGCTAAGAGTGCAGCTATTGGGACCTCCAAATTTGCTCAGTATACCTCTCATTCTCTCTACACCTCCATTTTACTTTTAAGTACAACTATTTTCTCATTAAACCTCTTTTCAAATTCCTAAAATAGTCATGTTTATGTAATTCACATATATATATTAATATATTACTCATTACATCTCTTATTCACTCACTATACCTCAATTTTTTTTTCTTTTTGCATGCGAAACATCCATTCTCGACTTCCATTCTTTATTTTTTTTCTTTTTTCTTTTTAACGCAAACCTCCATTCCCGACCTTGATTTCTTAATTTTCTTTATTTTGCATAAAACGTTACTAGACATTCATTTTTTGATCAAATTGTAAGAAATAATTTTCAATGACATCAATTTTTGATAAAAGTTAATTTGAATCATGAAGAATACTATTCTCTTAAATATTAAAAAAAACAAGGATTGTGTCTCAAATTTTATTTATCGATCATCAAACCAATGTTCTTGCTTGAACTATTTTATATTTTTATTACTTTTGTATTTCTATTTTACATATACTATTTTTTTTTGTAAGTTTATGTTTTTTGTTTTTATACTTTAATAATTGATCGATCATAATTTGTGTAAAAAAATTTCACTTTGTATATGCATGTGACATGTGTGATAATATAAATATATAAATACTTTAATAAGTATGTGGTAAAACTAGAAAATAAAAATCAATAAGAAAAATAATAAAATGCAATCTATTATGGTATTATTATTGAATTAGAAAGTTTAGAGAGAATAAATGTAATATTTCTTTTTGTTTAATCAGTGTCCTTACTAGTCATTGTGTAAGAGGATAAATATGTCATTTAATAATTCATAATAGAATGAGGTCAAGTAAGCAAATTTGGAGGTCCCAATAGCCACACTCTTTTGCTAAACTATGTCATCCTTTCTGAGTACCTGAATTCCTGGGCAGAATGTCATGACTTGTGAATATTCATGACTCATGACTGACAATTAGGAGTTCAAACTGGATTCAAGTTATGTATATTTATGAAGATAGCTCTTTGATATCGTGAGCATAAAATTTGGCTCTAACTGCAGTATTCACTTTCAGGCTGGACAAGATGTGGGATTTTATTAGTCTGTCAATGTGTGGATGCTTATCACTGGGTGCACTTCTATTGCTGGTACGATCTGGTTCTTTTTGTGTAGTTAACTTGTTACAGTTATTGTGTCTGCTTAACCATACCCTGACTGCACACCCCTCCCCATTTTCATACGACCAGCTTGTGAGCAGTAGAGGATTTGGTTTAGCAGGCGTCTGGTGGGCATTGGCAGGATTTCAATGGGTAAGAAACATATGGGGCTTTACATATCTAATTATTACTTGAAATTTTCTGAATATAAATCTCCTTTATCAGAGTCGGTTTTTCCTCTCTCTCTATGCCGCCTTATATCCCCGGATGGCGTAGTTTACTCTGAAGATATGAGCCGGTATAAAATGGAAAAGGTCGGAGCTGTTTAGGGCAGAAATAGACGAATACGTGAGATAAGTTGTAACACCTTGATAGGGATTAAAATTCATGTTTTGTTGCTACTTTATCGAAGATTGGTACACAGCTAGTGGTGAAGGCTTCCCCTATTTCTTTTATCTGCAGTATGAGGCTGCCTCTATTCGTTTATCTGCAATGACCTTGGAAGTGGGACTGTGGAAGGGAGGTGCTGCCTCTAGATTTGGGGAACAGATGGAGCTAATGACGGTCCCAATATTTAGTGTGTCGTCTAAGCAGCACCTTGTTCTCTTTGATCACCTCTTGTAATTGTTATGCACCTTATATATTAGTCCTTAGAAGTTCCTGCACCGATTCTTCCTTCAACATGGTCTCGTACTTCTGGCTTTTTGGTTTCCTGGATTTCAGAAACTAAGCTTTGCCAAAGTCCACCAAAAATGGAGTGCTAGAAGCACAGCCATAACACAGTAGCTGCAGGCTAGCCTGCGCACCGAACGGGCATCTATCAGGACTCCTTTGCATATATTTGGTATCCACCTGTACTGATCATGTTAAACTTAATTTTGATGGCTCTCTACGTACGACATGACCAAGTTCCTGCCAGTGTCTTGGTAATGCTGGAGTCCTTGAAGCAACTGCCTTGACGTGAAGGTCTTCGCACTGCTCTTTTAAATCACTACCAGCATGTGATCTTGCTCCAAGATATCCAGCATTTGGCTGATGAGTTTCACTTGATTGTGTTCCGGCATGTCTATCGCGAGTCTAACTTTGTGGCAGATCATTTGGCTGACCTTTCTATCGTTCGCCTAGTCCGGCAATCTGGTTTTTCTTTCCAACGTTCCATCTGGGCTATACATTTGTGTTCTTTTTATTCTTCATCAAAAAGAAACAAAAGACAAATAGTAATATCTTAGTGTGAGGGCTTATTTCCTGGGAGGGGAAATGAATAATAATACTATTACACTGTAGTATTATGGTAGTGTTATCGTAAGTAGTGCGGTAGTACCTTACTATGAGGAACCACATCTTATTCATCACTCTGAATTTACTTTTACCATCGATAAGCATTGTATGTACTATAGATACAGAACAAGTCTATACAAAATAACTTAGGTAATATGGGTCTATTTGGGGGCAATATGGTGTCTGTTGGAGGGCAATATGAGGTCAACTGGGTCTATTTAAGGGCAATAGGTGCCCCATGACCGGAATCCAGATCGGGATCTATTAAGGGGCAATATGATGTATATTAAGGGTCAATAGGGGTCTACTGAAGCACAAGATTAATAGTCTATTAAGGGGCAAGAGGGGTCCGATGACCAGAATCCAGATTCGGAGATTAATGAGAGAGCAATATGAGGGGTTTATGTGTGTGTGTGGGTGTGGGGGTGGGGGTGGGGAATTAAGGATCCGGTTGCCGGAAATGAGGGGCGCAAGGATCCGGTTGCCGGAATCTTGTCTCGGCCGCCAGAGTCCAGTCACATACTCTCTATTGCCCTAATATGTCTAGTGGGGTTTATTAATATTAATTGACTGAAGGCATAATTGTATTTTTAGTATATAAAGAATGAAAAATAAGAATAGAAAGGGTGTATGAATAGAGATTTAACATGTTAATATACTCTCTTAACTGTACTATAATATTAACCTGACCTGCAAAATTCTTCAGCCTCTAGAGTTCTAGTTGTGTTTTGAGTCGATGTCGTGCAACGCTCCAATTCATGAACAATCAACTAGAAGTATACAAACTGAATTCTTTATCGAAGAGATGGTAGTTGGAACAACAACGAAAAAATATATCCCCATATATTTTTCACGCCTAAACGCCCACATATATAATGCTCACCCCTTAACAACGAAAAAATATATCCCCGCAAGAGCAGGAGATAGTTCTCCTACACATTTAAAAGATAAGTCCTCTCTTTTTCCTTTTCTTTCTCTCACTTGCCTGCAGGAACCAAAATATGAGTGAACTCCGATGCCAAGGAAGATGATGGAACAAAAAACCTTATGTAATAACTTGATTGAATTACAAACTTCTGTGAGGATATGATCCAACCAATAAGGAAATAAAACAACATAATCAGCCACGACAACCAGATTATCATGACACAAACATTGCAAAAATTACTTTGTTCCCTTCATTAGCCCAACACAGTACCAAAATATGTTCTTAACTTTTAATTATTTACTCTTACTAAAGTGAAAAACAAAACTTGGTTACAGTCATAACCAAAACCACAAGATCACAAACCCCTGTAGGGTGTTAATAAGAGATATAATTCCATGCTCTGTTAGGTAATCCACACACAAAAGCCATAAATTTTATAAGGGAAAAAAAAAAACAAACAAACAAACATATTTTACAGAGCATCTAGCATAAATTTAAATTCTTCCCAGGATCTTTTACTTCATATGTTTAGTTCTGTTACTATAGTCCACTCCATGTGGAGAGGGTAGAACCCCGAAGACATCAGGAGTACGAATTTGACGCGGACAAAGATCTAAAGCAGTATACAGCATCAACAAATGAAGGTATCGTTCAAATGTGGCTCACCTTCTAGAAGGGAAGTCAAAAGAAAATTACACACCAGTACACCACAAAGTCCCTAAAATACATCCATTACATGTATAAAAAGAGGGTAGAGGTACAAAAGACATGCTGTGGAAGACATCTAACACAAAAACTGTTGTCACTTTTCTCAATGCTAAGCAATTTGTTTATCCTTTCATCTAACTTGCTTTTAACACACCTATTTCCTTTTTACGTCGTCCAATCATCTTTTCTTCTATATCAATCTATTCACATAACATATCTCCTCCCTTACATTTTACCCACTCTTAGTTTCAACCAAGAGACATTCATCAGAGTTTGACACACAACTATGCCACTGTTTCTTCATCCAGCAAGGAGAATGTTGGGAAAAAAAGCTATGTTTAGTTCATATCCTCTCTGTATCACACTTTTCTAGCCTCACACTGGATTACTCAACTACACATGTCAATACATGGCGATGCCTTATTCTGACATGTCTAAAATTAGAGGCCAAAAAGGGGGGGGGGAAGTATAAAAACAAGAGTTCCATGCCATATAAACATTTAGAGAAGTTGATTGAAATGATTTACCTTTAGGATAAACATTCTCAATGTGAGCACAACTGTATCTCTAGAACTGCAAAAAAGAGAGGAACAAATAAGTAGAGCATTTTGTATCAGGAGCGATAAAAGAACAATAACACAACAAAACATTTGATCAACATAATTATAAAAAAAAACATCCGCATTACTACTACCAACTTACTTAAAATCCCATGAAATCAATATTTTGTTAAACAACCACACTCAAAGAAAAACTGTGAATTGGGATGTATGGCATATGTAACAAGTTTATAACTCTATTCAAGTACCAGATAAACAACTCTCTGCTTCCTGCATGCTTCGATAATGCATTAAAAGTTATAAGGAACATGGCAACTTCTAGCGTATCCATGTTTACATTGAAAGCTGGTGAAGAAGTTTTGAATTTTTTTTCAGCGAAATAAGCTAAGGTAGATCTGCAGGCTTTTAAAAATAATAATAATATTTTTTCCATAAACAAATATGAATAAAATTCCCATTTGCAGTAACTATTGTCCAATTGAGTAAAATAAATCTTTTTCTTACTAAACGTAGGTCGTAGAACATAGGAGTATGAAATTACACACAGGACAAGGAAGATAGCGAAACACTAGTAAGGTCCAAGACTTAAGTTGGACACATGACTTGAGACTACTCAAAGTCCATGATTGGTCTACACAGTATTGGGGTAGATCCAAGGGAACACAATTTCATATTTACACAAAAACAGTGGAAGCTGTTTTTTTTTCCCCTCCCTTCTGCATGGAAACGTTAGTTGCTTACCAGCTATAATCTGCCTGGTCATTGTCGGTTTTTAGGAGACGCTGACCACCACCAGAATCAGTTAGCACGAACTCTGTAGGGCTTCCATATGGGATTCCAACCTAACAGACAAGAGAAAAAAGATCGGTGAAATAGAGTAAGAACCACATGCAACAAAATCATGAAGATACTAATCCTTAATTAATCATAAAAAAAAATTATATAGTTATAAATCAGCAAATGGTCCACTGTAGTGAGGAGTATGCCCAACCCCAACAATTATTGCAACTCCATAATTCATGTAGAACATCGTAAACATTAACGAGTAAGACATCATACACTAGTTGTCGGCGAAAACTTTTCAGTGATTACAGTACCAGTGGGCCCGGTACATTTAATGCTGTAACTGTCCTTCTTAATGGCCAATATAGCAGGTTCCCATATATCAAGATATCCCGTCTGTCAAAACAAAAGACCCGTTGAAGAAAGAAATGCAAACTTCCATCTAAAAATTAGCTATACAAAAAAGAATACTGTGTAAAAGTTAAAGACATTTTTCTTGTATAAACATACCGACTGATATACTTTAAATGAAGAATGACCTTGATTAAGAATCTTCTGTAACTCGGCTTGCATTTCAGGATCTGTGAACAAGAAAAAAGAAAGAGTATAACCACCACAGGATTTTGTGTTGCGTGATATTAATGATAAAAAAAGGTAATCATTTGAAACAAGAAAAAAGACGAGATTATGGATAAAGTTAAGCACTAGGTGCTGCTAGTGAATATGAATTAGGGGTATGTTTGAAATCAGCCACATTCCCTCAGTGATTAATGGAATACCAACAGTAACTTTGTGACCTCAAGAAGGTTGGAGCAAGGTGATCTGTTGTCAATCTTCTTTTCACACTTGCAGTGGAAGTGTTGAGCAGACTAATGGAAGGAGCCATGAGAAACCTGTTGGTAGAGTTGAAGACTGTAGTATCCACCTTTTGGGGCTTCCAAACCACACATAGCATTTTATTACCTCTTGGGACATCGCCATGGACCAAAATTGGTTCTAGGTTACACTAATTATAACATGGTATTAAACCAGGCTTCTTATAGACATATTAGGATAAAAGCAGCCACCCAAACCCGATTGGCCAGGGCCCATGGGTGGAGGCCAGAAGTTGTCATATCATACTACATGGCTTATACTTAACAATGTGGGAGTTTACATTCCAACAAAAGCCCTCCTTACGTTAGACTAGACATGCACCAATATTGGGTGATATGGATCAGGAGTAGATCAAGCCCACCACATGATTGGAATGAATTGGGTGGCTGCTCTTCCACCGTGTTAGAATCAGATGAGAAGATCCTTTTTGAGTGATAATTATTCTGCATCTTGCAGGCAGGAACCGACTAGACTAGGAAACACCTAGTTTTCAAAGTCCTATAAGAATTAATTGGCCGTTTAAGTAATTAACATCATTTAATAATAGATATATGTATGTGTCTTCATCAAACTATTGCAACAGGTAGAAGCACTGCAAACAGTGAGATAATCCGCAGATGATAAACTTTTCTGTACTACATGTGATGAGGGAATATGGGGCACTCTGATACAAGCTTTGATATGTTCTTTTTCTTTTCGCTCAGTATCAGGCTTTAACATTTAATAAAGCCTTGCAGGAAATTAATAAGGATATAGAACAATTAGCTGAAGTTTTGTTGTGGAGTGGGATAGTAATTAATATCTTCGTCAATACCTTGGACACACATGGGGCAAATAAGGGACAAATGACAGAAGTTTCTCATTAGCAATTTCACAATCTCTTTACTTCAGGAGATGAGAAAAAATGGGGAACACTGATAAAATTTTGAATATATATATATAGATACGGAAACAATACAGAGCGCACGTGCGTAAATGCGCACGGAGCTCCGTTCGCCACCATCCGGCACCGGCGACGGTGCGCCTCCACCCCAGTGGACTCCAGCAGCGTCCCCGATCACTTTCCCTCCCCGGCGAGTCCACCAAATTTCAGTTTTCCGGCAAGATCACCCAAAATTTCAAATAAAGTCGATATATACGGAAACTGGAATTATCTCGCCGGAAACTGGAATTCGGCGGACTCGCCGGGGAGGGAAAGTGTTCGGGGACGCTGTTGGAGTCTACTGGGGTAGAGGCGCGCCGTCGCCGGCGCCGGACGGTGGCGAACGGAGCTCCGTGCGCACTTGCGCTCCATATCCGGCCTCATATATGAGGCTTGAGAATCACTATCTTGGAGGGAACTAATATGGAAAAGGCAAAAACGGGCTGATTAACTGAAAAGTCAGTTGTTGGCTGGGATCGTCACCCTTGAAATATAGAGTTGAAGGGTACTCCAAGCGCTCAATCCTTTAATTTTCAAAATATTCATGTGTTAATAAGTATCAAAACAGGAAGGTAAGTCCTCATTGCCTCAGATAATCCAAGCTTCACTTTAATCACTCATTGTTGAATCTTGCCTATATATATATATATAGTGCATGATTAATCTTACCTTTATAATTATGTGTTTGTTGTATGTGCGTGTGTGTAGGTCCATGAAAATTCAAGTCCTTTAGGGTATGGATAAGAACGTTCAGCAGCTATGGGTATCAGTCCTAATTTCCAACCCGTATGAGACAAAAAAGAAAATCCATAAAGAAATATCATACATGAAAGATGAAACAGATCAAGCTGGCATGTATATTTGTATAAAAATTTATCTTAGTCAAGATACTTACCACAAGGAATCTTTCTGTTCTCATTCGCAAAAACTTTTACAAGCTCTCCCTACAAACAACAGGAAGTTACCCAATGAACAACAATTAACAGTCACAATGAAGACACTTGGATTCAAGATGTATTTGATTTAATCAATTGAACACTTATAGCACGACACAGATGATTGAACATGTGATGGAAGAACCAAAATTCCATGATACAGAAATATGAGGACAATTTAGAAGTTTTAGCCGAAAATGGAAATCTTGCCAATGAAAATTGAAATATTGATAATAAAATGGGGAAAAATGCTGTTAACTTGTCCCTTCTGAAAGTACATTATTGACAAAATAGCACCAAAAATATTGCAGTTTTACACCTTCAAAGTCGTCAAAGGGATACTTGGTGTCACATGATTTTAGAGGAGATAAACCCCAACATGACTGCTTGGTGAATCTAGCAAATTTATTCCAGATAGATACATCATAACTTTCTGTGCACAATGATTGAACATCACACTAATTAGACAACTCATGAATTTCTATCAATGATTCGAAGCACTTCTTTTTACACTATTTCGGAAACCCAAGGACTCGATCTTATGGATATGTAAAATACAGGAGTTTTGGAAACGGATACTCAAACCTTCTTCCCCCACCCCGACTGATATAGAGGGGCCAGGAGGGAGAAAGAGAAGAGAAACAGACAGAGAGCCAGCTTGTGGGGTGGGACAACCCACATTCACCAGACAAAACCCTGAATCCCTGACATGAAGATACATCTTGTAACTATAATTGAGAATTTGAGATAGTACCTTGCGCTTCCTGTTATCAAGAGGCTGGACTTCAATAGCAAGATATGTATCAACATCATCCGCAGTAATTAGATAGTTTGGTTGCTTTGCTCCTATCATCAGAAACTCAGGAAAACTTAGAATTGACATGATATAAGGAAAACCAGAAGTAACCAACATCCAAAATCTAATGTACAAGGAAAAGATCAGTACCTTCGATATAATTAACTGATCCATCTTCCATATGGCGTACCCACTAAAAAAACACATATTAGTATTGTCCCACAATAATTTAACCGAAGTGTTTGGGGTGAGGAAGTGGGTGTTGAGGGTTCTGAAAGTATATACAAAACCACACCTCAAAATTGCAACTGGTTGTCCCATTAATAGAGTACCCGCATGCTTGAAGTTCTCTCCCTGGAAAAGCTTCTCCTGAAATTTGAAGGTTCTCAATAGCTGGTAATGGATCATCATCTGCAGCTGCAAATTGTAACATGTTAGGTTTTAGAGCAACCATTTGAATGCTGAGACGAATAAACAAAGTTCAGATGGATGATGACCCTCAGAAAATGAAGAAGACGGCTCTTCAAGAACTGGCGGTAGAAAATGATACGAGGAACCGGGCTCATCAGGTGCAGTTGTGTAAGGAGTGTTTCCTGGACTCCAATTTGTTGACATTTCTCTCTCATGTTGGTTTCCCTCAGGATCTTGATCATCGAGCTCTGTGTTCCTAACAGGATCACGAAATGTGACCTGTTTATTGGTGGTTTCTTCACTATAACGAGTTATTGGTGCATCACCGCGGATAACATCAAGCTGAGTAGGTGTATCTCGTGCTGCAGAATTCCTAGTAAACCATTGAAACACTTGAGCAAGAAATTCAAAGCAATTCACACATTCTATGGCTTTAATTCTAGATAATAACTAACCATCTCTTAATAACGAGGAGAAAGTTTCACTCATATTTCAACATTTTGTGAACAAGTGAAGACGAAGAATGAAATCTTTTCGGATTCAATATATAAAATGTATAAGCTTTTGAGGAATAAGTAACTGGGAACTGATATGATGCAAAGTTTGTTGGATTGATGCTGCTTGGCCCTGTAAAGACCATAAATCGACTGTCGAACTTGAAGGGATTTATGGCTAATTTATGCATGACACTAAATCCCAATGGTCTATCAAGAAATCATAACTGGTTATTGACGCATGAGTACTCAATAATTTAGTGATCTTTGCTGATTCACCAACTGATATTATTGTGTTGGCCTCGGAACTCTCAGAACCCCCTTTACACCGAGCTAGGTCTCATACATTGTTAGGACCCAACATACATGGGCAGGGTGGGCTCCATGGACCCATCCAGGTGTGGAATATCCCAAAAGGTTGATGCAGTTCAGTGATGATACATAACCGACGCTTCCTCAATGTCAGACAATTGTGCTTGGGTCACATTCCTTAAATTGAATTTCTAGAGTGATTAAGCTCACCATAGAGGTCATACCAAAATGACGCTTGGCTTATAACGTTACCAAATGGCTTGAGTTAGCTAGGCATATCCAGCAGAGTGCTTTGCCTCAAGTGAAATTCTCACTGGCTTTGGCAAAGAGGCTCTTTGGGAATGCAGTGTTTTGTAATTGGGTAATTTTGATGGAAAGGAATAAATGAATCTAAATATAATGGAGTAGGGCTGGAGGACCTTTGGAAGGAATGTAGATTCTTAATAACGGCTTTAGTTTTGGTTGAAATTTAGGACTAAATGTTCTCCTCCTAGACTGGAAGGCTGTGGTGGCTGAGTTTTTCTTTTTTCGACATAGTGTTTATCAATTTTCTCAGGCTAGTCTTTTTTGTAGTCTTTTGTGTTAGTTTGGTTTCATGCACTAGCACTGAACAAGAAAATACCAATACAATATAAAATAAATACCAATGAGTGTTAATAGAGAAACATATAATGTTAGCCTAGCCTACAGGAACCCATAAAAAATAAATAAATAAATAAATAAACCTCAAGAAAAATGAAAAAAATTTAGCCTGATCGAAGGAAGTCAAAGACAAAGAGGAGATTTGATTGTAGGAGTTCTTAGGTTAAAGTCTCCAGTCTCCCACTTATATGTTGATTTCATGGTACAGGGTGGGGGTCTACTAATATGTTTTTTTTTGTCTGCATTTACCAGCCTCTGCCTCTTCCTGGTAACAGACGACACATGAAGCCTATCCTATGTGGGATCTAGTGATTGTCCAAAAACAAAATGAGTAGACTAGCTTTACTCTCTCCTATCACCATTTAAACAGTTGTTACTTCTTGATGAACCTCCTCCTTCACATCCCCCCACACTCTTTATTAACCAGATTGAAAGTAGCTTCACAGTTGGGAAAGATTAATTCTATGAAGGACCTTTCAGAAGTTTGAGTGGAAGCAGAAATAACAACTTGGCACTAAATTTTCAAAGTAATAAATGAAATTATAGCAGATGGTTGAATTTAATTAGCACTAATAAGAATAGACATACTCTAACCACCTATGAACATATGGGTATGATGGATGAATTTAATTTGAAAAACTGAGTCGTTCATCAGGTTTAAGTAGGAGATGCATGTTGGACCATAATCATCAATACAAGACCAATGAACAATAAAAATCCAATGAAATCAGAACCCACCAACAAATGCAGATGGTTGTAATGTGTATTCAGTTCACAGAAGCAGTCTCCATTTGACCAGGCTCACCTGCTAGCAAAAGGTGAATACCTCCCCAGGTCATTGGGTTCCACATTCCTACTGACAACACCATCCAAAGCACTCTGATCATGACCCAATAGATCCCAATCCCTGGTGGTCTGAACATCCGAAGCTGAAACTGGTACTTTTCCCTGGGAATATGTTTGCTGAGGAACTAGTTCAAGCCCATTTTTGTGCTGATTGAATGCATAAGAACATAAGAAATTTTTATGACGTGCTAATAGGAAGAACAAGAAGACATGAACATACAGTAGTTGTCAATGCTGCACCAAAAGAGCGTGAAGGCGACTGCATGGGAATGTTAGAGTTATTCAACTCTGAGTTCCAGGGTCGTACATGATACTGTGACTCCTTTAGTTTTGCCTGTTATAAAGGAATATACATATCCAAATAATCAATTATTGTGGAAAAAAAGGATCCATAAAGACTTATCAAAGCATTGAAGAGGAGGTTTAATGTTAAATATTTAGCTTATATAATTTCCAATACATACCTCAGTAAGAAGGAGCTTTTCTTGCAAATGTTTAAAAAGAACCTGTAAAATAACAGAAGATGCAAACACTAAAATAGTAAAATACATGCGTGCAATTTCAAAGTAATAAATCTGACTTGATCAGGAACTGAACTCAATTCCATTTGTTTCTTACGTTTTTTAGTTTTCTAATTTTTTTTGGGGGAGAGAGAGAGAGAGAGAGAGAGATAAAGAACAAGGTACTCCTGCAGTCTGTAATTATAAAGATTTCTTTACTGGCTAGCATGGTGGTAGCCTGGTAGGATTCATATTGCAATATTTTAACATTCAAAAATCTAAAAGTGATTTACGGATCCAACTATATATTCATGTTATTCATCCTGAGATATGAATAGTCTTTAACATATTATATTATATTATAGCTCCCCGACATACCTTGACATTGCTGACAATTGATTGGGCATCAAGAACTAGAGGCTGCAAAGAGTACTCTGCAAGAAGTGGGAGCAAGGATGAAACAAATGTCGATCTCTCTTGCTGTGCATCCTGACAGAACAGAATCAAAGCAAACAATTATTCAATTACGCTCAACTAAAAAACAAGACAACTAACAAGTTTTTAGGTTTTCATAACTAGAGTGCACCAGAAACAATGGAGCATTAGCAAAGCACCTGTAATGCATATGTGAGGCGTATATTTTCCTCAATTATGTCTTGTCGGTAAGATAGAGCTTTCGATGCAGCATCTACAAGATCCTGTTGCTGTTGATCAAAGGCCTAGTAGCAACAAAACACACTACTAAGAAAATTATACTTATACCATGCCCATGTACACATGTGAAGGGAAGAGATAAAAGGTACAATGTAAAATTGTAATAATAAGTAAACTGCCTACCAGACGCATATAAGCAATGCGCTTCTCAAGGACATATTTTTCGTTGCGTATTTGTGCTTCCTGTTAAAGATTCATAGTACTAAATATTAGTCACTTCAATCAACAAAGAGTTAATGGCATATAAGTCCAGAACATATCAAATTATATTCCAATGCCATGTCAGTGTCAAATTGTCATATACGCATTATACCTTTATGGAATAATCAGACAGATGTCTCCGTAATTGCATGATCTCATCTTCATGCTCACGAGTCTTGACAATAAGATCCTACAAAATGTAAATTGGTTAAATAAGAAAGTATACCTGAAAATAGAAGATGAGAAAATTAACATCTAATATAAATATAGGCCATACCTGCTTCCAGAGGCTTCTAGGATTTAATTCAGTTATAGGCATCAACCCTTGTCCAGAAAAAGGGAACCTTGGATCATATTCTCCTTGTGTGTTAAACCTAAGGCAAACACAAAAGCTCATCTAAATTTGTTCAGATAAATATTCAGAAACTTAAATATGAATGCTTCAATATCTACAATTGAGGTGAAATACCTTCCCGGAGAGAAGGATGTTGTGGATGGTGAAGATAAGTGAGAGAAGCCGGCATTATCCACAGGCTGCTGACTACCCGGAAGTTCCTTCATGGTCCCATTGATCTTGCTGCTTGAGGACTGGGTTTCCGCATTACTTTGTAGAGGAGCATCAGCATTTGGCTTCAAACTCTCTTGGTGTAGAACTAGTCTACCAGATGGATCAAGTCCAGAAGTATTGACCGCACTCCTATTCCTATCTTCTTGACTACCGACAGGGGGAACTGGTTGATGAGCTTCATACGATCCTTGGACCCGCTCAAACCAAGGATCATCGGCACGCGGCCTTTGCGCACCAGATTCCTCTACTTTCTGCCAATGTTTTATTAAAAAGAACAAATGCATGAGGAGACCATACTACTACCGGACCAACTTGACGAAGAGGACATCTACACTATTATACTACGATAAAAACAATCAACCAAAAATCCAATTCGATAGAAAAAACTACCTTATAAGCTACAGTTTGACGAGCAAAGTAGCAATCCTTTGGTACTGAACTTAACAAACTATATCGTTACTCTCAATTCCGCCATACACTACTTGAATCTATCATTTCATCACTAATTTTCTAGAATCATAACTAAAACAATACGACAAATTTGAGAACTTACAAATCTATCCAGCTCAAGAATCTTGTTCTGAAGCTCAGTCCTCAATCGGATGTTCTCCTCCACCTGTTGCTTAATCGTTGCCTCCGCAGCTTCCACCGCCTTTATGACCTGAAACAAGCTGCTATCATTGTTGCCGTGGTTGTTGTTCGCTCCACCAATAGGATCACCGGCGCCGGAAATCGCCAGCCCCGAGAACTTGTCTGCGAATTTCCGATCGTAACCGTTATCCATCGCCTTCCTCTCTGCGCTTCGGCTAGGGCTTCGTGCTCTCTCTCTCTCTC